>NC_059118.1:11292635-11580135 GCF_020740685.1 Jaculus jaculus
CGAGCTCGAACCGGGGTTCTTAGGCTTCACAGGCAAGCGCTTAACTGCTAAGCCATCTCTCCAGCCCATAAATAATTTTTTTTTGTTTTGTTTTGTTTTAAATTTTATTAGCATTTTCCATGGCATAAATAATTTTTCTAAAACCTTTTATTTATAAGGAAATTCTAAATTTGCCTAAAGCCTGCTAGGTTATTTCAAGACAGAACCCATGTTTGTTTACAGTCACCTTGGTGGTAAATTATAGTAATTTGTCATGGACCGATGACAAAAAAAATAAATAAATAAAGCAGACTGATTGTATAAGTATCTGGTTAGGCCAAAGGTAGACCAAGTAAAATCACAGACCAGACGCAGCTCCAGGAAAGTGTCTGGAAGATTCCACATGCTATGTCATTGTCATAGAGCATATATTACATGATATGAACATGGTGTGCCCTCAAAAAGAAAAAGAAAAAACCCCTGTCTGGCTGCTGTCAGTACTGTATTTGAGTTGCAAATAGTGGTCCAGTTCCAGGAAAGTGAGTAAGGCTATTGATTTGAATGTCATTGGGTTTGTGTTTTGGTGTTGGATTAAATTTGGACACTTAATGTAAGGATTTATTGTTTTTCAGTGTAGAAGAGTCATGAGTAAACATTGTACTTCTAGATTCTTCTTCATGCTGACATTACATGTCTGCACTGTCTCTAAGGGTTACCTTAAGAATTATTTTTGGAGGGCTGGAGAGATGGCTTAGCAGTTAAACACTTGCCTGTGAAGCCTAAGGACCGTGGTTCGAGGCTTGATTCCCCAGGACCCACGTAGAGCCAGATGCACAAGGGGGCGCATGCATCTGGAGTTCATTTGCAGTGGCTGGAGACCCTGATGTGCCCGTTCTCTCTTTCTCTCTGTGTCTGTCTGTTGCTCTCAAGTAAGTAAAATAACAATAAACAAAAAATTTAAAAAAGAATTACTTTTGGAGCCGGGCATGCTAGTGCATGCCTTTAATCCCAGCACTTGGGAGGCAGAGGTAGCAGGATTGCCATGAGTTCAAGGCCAGCCTGAGACTGCAGAGTGAATTCCAGGTCAGCCTGGACTAGAGTGAGACTCTACCTCAAAAAGCAAACAAACTGGGCTGGAGGGATGGCTTAGCGGTTAAGGTGTTTGCCTGCAAAGCCAAAGAACCCAGGTTCGATTTCCCCAGGACCCACGCTAGCCAGATGCACAAGGGGGCGCATGCGTCTGGAGTTCATTTGCAGTGGCTGGAGGCTCTGGTGTGCCCATTCTCTCTCTCTCTTTCTCTGTCAAATAAATAAAATAAAATATTAAAAACAAACAAACATATATATATATATATATATATATATGTATATATATCTTGTATTATTTGAGAAAGAGAGAGAAAGAGTGGGCACACCAGGGCCTCTAGCTCCAGCCACTGCAAACGAACTCCAGATGCATGTGCCCCTTGTGCATCTGGCTTACATGGGTACTGGGGAATCAAACCTGGGCCTTAAGCTTTGCAGGCAAGCACCTTTAACCACTAAGCCATTTCTCCAGCCCTTAACATTTTTATTTTTATATTCTTATTTGGTCTGTATATTTGGGGGGGGGCAGGGTTTGGTTTGATAAAGTCTTACTGTAGGCTAGGCTGACTGGGAACACACTCTATAGCCCAGAAAGCCTCTGGAACTCACAGCGTTCTTCCTGCCTTCACCTCCCAAGTTCGGGGATTGCAGACATGAGCCACCACACCTGGCTCGCACTTTTCATGTTATAACTTACTTGGGTTTTTTTTGTTTTCTTTTTAATTTTATTTATTTATTTGAGAGCGACAGACACAGAGAGAAAGACAGATAGAGGGAGAGAGAGAGAATGGGCGCGCCAGGGCTTCCAGCCTCTGCAAACGAACTTCAAACGCGTGCGCCCCCTTGTGCATCTGGCTAACGTGGGACCTGGGGAACCGAGCCTCGAACCGGGGTTCTTAGGCTTCACAGGCAAGCGCTTAACCGCTAAGCCATCTCTCCAGCCCATAACTTACTTGTGTCAGTCATTGATGACAGCATAGAAAGCCGACACGCACACAGACTGCTCTCCTCGCTGGGGGACGGCCCACGTGTAACCTAGTCTCCTTTTTCCACTTGTTCGAGACAGGCTGTTCGTCCAGCTAGTCCATCACTGGCCTGATGACCACTCTGGGGAATTTATTAAACAACCCACTAAAGCTACAGGATTGCTGGCTTCCTGGGTTCTTGCTGCACAAGGGCCTGACTCACCCGAGTTCAATACCCATTTTGGAGGTAGGGTCTCACTCTAGCTCAGGCTGACCTGGAATTCACTCTGTAGTCTCAGGGTGGCCTCGAACTCCTACCTCTGCCTCCTGGGTGCTGGGATTAAAGGCGTGCGCCACCATGCCTGGTTTGCTGTAGGGTTTTTTTTTTTTCCTGGTTGTTTGTTTGTTTTGATTTTTCAAAGTAGGGTCTCACTCTAGCCCAGGTTGACCTATATAATTCACTATGTAGTCTCAGGCTGGCTTCGAATTCACAGTGATCCGGTTAAAGGCATGAGCCCCCACACTGGGCTTGCTGTAGGTATTTTTACTAGATCTGAAGGTCACAGAGGGGTGTGTGTGTGTGTGTGTGTGTGTGTGTGTGTGTGTTGGGGCAGGGGGCTGCTCCTACCTTTCTCACCCTTGGGAAGAGCAGTGCCTAACCCAACCACAGGAAGTGGGAGGGAGGATGTACAGAAGACAGCTATGCTTGGCCTGGCCAGTAGAGGGCAACAGAGCCGTCCTTCCCCAATGTCCACATTGTAATTTTATTACTATTATTTTTACTTTATTTTTATTTATTTGAGAGAGAGAGGTAGACAGAGAGAGAGAATGGGCACACAAGGGCATTCAGCCACTGAAAATGAACTCCAGATGTGTGCGCCCCTTGTGCATTTGGCTTATGTGGGTCCTGGGGACTCGAACCTAGGTCCTTTGGCTTTGCAGGCAAACAAACGCCTTAACCGCTAAGCCATCTCACCAGCCCTTTATTATTATTTTTAGTATTTTATGTATTTATTTGAGGGAGAGAGGATGGGAATGCCAAGGCCTTTAGCTACTGCAAACGAACTCCAGATGTGTGCACCATCTTTGTGCATCTGGCTTTACATGGGTAATGGGGAATTGAACCTGGGTCCTTGGATTTGCAGGCAAACACCTTAACTGCTAAGCCATCTCTCTGTCTTTTCACTTAAAAAACATTTATTTATTTATTTATTTATTTGGAATATAGAGGCAAGTAGAGGGCAAGAAAGAGAGAATGGACATGCTGGGGCCTTCAGCCACTATAAACGGACTCCAGACTCATGCGCCACCCTGTGCATCTGGTTTATGTGGGTCCTGGGGAGTTGAACCTGGGTCCTTAGGCTTCACAGGCAAGTACCTTAACTGCTAAGCCATCTCTGTAGCCCACTTCTTTCACTTTTTTTTTTTTTTCCCTCAAGGCAGGGTCTCACTCTAGCTCAGGCTGACCTGGAATTCACTATATAGTCTCAGGGTGACCTCAAACTCACAGTGACCCTCCTACCTCTGCCTCACGGTGCTGGGATTAAAGGCATGCGCCACCACGCCTGGCTTCTTTCACTGTTGACAAGGCCGTTTTCACCGTGAACCAGGGTCCGTGACCTTGTGCATAAGCTGGCACCCACACACAGAGGTTGGGTAGCTGGTGCCAGTCTCATTTGCTGGTGGGCTGGGCACTCCAGTTGCCCCTGTCTTCTGGAATCCCTTAGCATCTTGCAGAACCTCTGAGGGTGAAAGATAACAGTTTCTTCTTTTCTTTGCGTGCCTTGCCTGGAGGAACATTTAATTACCAGTTTGTGGTCGTTCAAGAAAAATAAAGTTCTTAAACTCGGGGGGCATGGCAGTTTAAAATAAATGCCTGTGTGTGGGCTGTTAAGATCTGTGTGGGGGGGATTTGGGGAAAATGCCTTGGGAACTAATTTAAAGACTTAAAGTGCTTATGAGGCAGCCTAGGATAAGAATAACACGTTAACAAAGATAATGAGAGAGCTTAGCATGGGACCGCACACCTGTGACCCCAGCACTTGGAAAGTGGAGGCAAGGGCATCAGCAGTTCAAGAATGACTGTGGTGGGCTGGAGAGATGGTTTAGTGGTTAAGCACTTGCCTGTGAAGCCTAAGGACACTGGTTCGAGGCTCGGTTCCCCAGGTCCCACGTTAGCCAGATGCACAAGGGGGCGCACGCGGCTGGAGTTCGTTTGCAGAGGCTGGAAGCCCTGGCGCGCCCATTCTCTCTCTCTCCCTCTATCTGTCTTTCTTTCTGTGTCTGTCGCTCTCAAATAAATAAAAATAAAAAAATTTTTAAAAATTACCGTGGCTACATTGTGAGCTTGGAGCCACTCTGAGCTATAGCGTGAAACCCTGACTCCAGAGTCGGTGAGCCGGGTGTGGTGGCGCATGCCTTTAGTTCCAGCTCTTGGGAGGCAGAGGTAGGATGATCACCCTGAGTTCAAGGCCACACCCTGAGACTACATAGACTACATAGTGAATTCCAGGTTAGCTGGGCTGGGAGTGAAACCCTACCTCGAAAAACTGGGGGGAAAAATGCACTTGGGAGGCGGGAGAACTGGGCAAGTTCCTGTCTCAAAAAAAAAAAAACGGAAGCATATTCCTAACTTCCTATTTGCTTTATTTTCCTCTCTCAGCCTCTCATCAAACTGCTATTTTTTTAAATTTTTTTTTTTTTTTTGTATGTGTGTGGGTACATGTGTGTGGAAGCTAGAAGTCAACAGAGGGTGTCTTCCTTAATTACACTTCATCTTGTCTTGTCTTTTGTTTTGTTTTGTTGAGGTAGGGTCTCGCGCTAGCCCAGGCTGACCTGGAATTTACTCTGTAGTCTCAGGCTGGCCTCGAACTCATGGTAATTCTCCTACCTCTGCCTCCCAAGTGCTAGGATTAAAGGCGTGCACCACCCACACCCAGCTTATGGCTCATCTTTTTTTTGTTTGTTTGTTTGTTTGTTTTTCAAGGTAGGGTCTCACTCTGGTCCAGGCTGACCTGGAATTAACTATGTAGTCTCAGGGTGGCTTTGAACTCACAGCAGTCTTCCTACCTCTGCCTCCCGAGTGCTGGGATTAAAGGCGCGTGCCACCACGCCCGGCTCATCTTTTTTTCTTAAAAGATTTATTTTTATTAAAATTTTTTTTTAATTTTTTTAATTTTTATTTATTTGAGAGCAACAGAGAAGAGGTAGATAGAGAACGGGCACGCCAGGGCCTCTAAGCCACTGCATATGAACTCCAGATGTGTGTGCCCTCTTGTGCATCTGGTTTACATGGGACTTGGGGAATCGAGCCTCGAACCAGGGTCCTTAGGCTTCACAGGCAAGCGCTTAATGGCTAAGCCATCTCTCCAGCCCAGATTTATTTTTATTTATTAGAGAGAATGGGTGTATCCAGGGCCTCTAGCCACTGCAAACAAACTCCAGATGCATGCTCCTCCATGTGCATCTAGCTAACATGGGACTTGGAGAATCGAGCCCCGATCCTTAGGCTCTGCAGGCAAGTGCATTAACCGCTAAGCCATCTCTCCGGCCCAAGTCTGACTTTTAAGTGAGTACTGGGTGTCTGAATTCAGCTCCTCCCAGTCCAGTAGGCACTTTACACACTGAGTCATCTCCCTAGCCCCTCCCCGTTTTAAGGAATTGTTTATTTTACTTCAGAGTTCCACCCAGGCCAGTAGGACGTGGTGAAGCAAAGCGGTTCACGGTTCACATCGTGACGTCCAGGAAGAAAGGGAACCGTAGTTTTCAAACAAACATCTTGGCTTTCCTATTCTAAATGGCACCTGTTAACTGCTTCTTGGAAAAGGGAGGATTTTCTTGGTAAGAGTTTTCAGTATTCTCTTGAAAGCAGCTAACATGTTGCAAAGATTACTTTATGCCTTGAATTCATTAATGTGTGTGTAACTCTTCAAGCCCATTATCAAATTCGTGACAAATGTCTAGGCTTTCTGAGAGCACCCATGGAAACTTCTCGTTTTAGCTGAGTGCGATGGCAGTGAGAACGTTTCAGAGTCGATTCGGGTGTTTTGTTCTGACTCTTACCTCGAGCTTCCAAACACTTAACTGACTCATGTTATCTTCACAGTTGAGGCAGAAAATAGTATTTGGTTCTTATACATTTCCCCCCTACGTAATACTGAAACCTGGTTTGATTAGATATTCACAGCAGCAGATATATACTTACCTGTGTTTTTTTTTTTTTTTCCTTTTACTTCAGTTTTATTTATTTTTGCTTTTTCGAGGTAGCGTCTCACTCTAGCCCAGGCTGACCTGGAATTCACTATGTAGTTTCAGGCTGGCCTTGAACTCACAGTGATCCTCCTACCTCAGCTCCCCAAGTGCTGGGATTAAAGGTGTGCGTCACCACACCTGGCTCCTTTTTAAGTTTTTAAAATTTTTTGAGAGAGAGAAATGGCACACCAGGACCTCAGCCACTGCGATCTCCAGATGCTTGTGCCACCTAGTGGGCATGTGCAACCTTGAGCTTTGTGCATCTGGCTTATGTGGGATCTGGAGAGTTGATCATGGGTTCTTAGGCTTCGCAGGCAAGCACCTTAACCACTAAGCAATCTCTCCAGCCCTCTTTCTCTTTGAAATTTTTTAATTTTTATATCTTTTCTTTCAATTTTTTTCTTATTAACAACTTCCATGATTATAAGAAATATCCCATGGTAATTCCCTCCCTCCCCCCCACTTTCCCCTTTGAAACTCCATTCTCTATCATATCCCCTCCCCATCTCAATCAGTCTCATTTTTATTTTGATGCCATGATCTTTTCCTCCTCTTCTGATGGTCTTGTGTAGGTAGTGTCAGGAACTGTGAGGTCATGGATATCCAGGCCATTGTGTCTGGGGGAGCACGTTGTAAGGAGTCCTACCCTTCCTTTGGCTTTTACATTCTTTCCACCAGTGGCTCTACCGCAATGGACCCTGAGCCTTGGAAGGTGTGATAGAGATATTACCGTACTGAGCACTCCGGTCACTTCTTTCCAGCACCATGATGCCTTCTGAGTCATCCCAAGGTTACTACCATCTGAAAAGAGAAGATTCTCTACCAAAAGTGAGAGTAGCATTAATATAAGGGTATGAACATTAACAGAAGTGCTTACCAGGCAGTTTGATAAGCATGGTATATACATTTAGTCAGACAGCAGCAGACGTTACACCCCTAGGGCTCGTGACTGACCCTGTTTTAAGTTTTCAGTATCAGGGATGTATTCCCTCCCATGGAGCGGGCCTCCTGTTCAATTAGATTGCAGTTGGTTTCCACCATGACAGACGTGCCACTGTTGCACCTGTTGGCTCATTTGGCCTGGCTGATAAAATATAAGGCTTGCAGTGTCCGCTGTTGAGTATCTTCACTGGTGATTTCTCTTTCTCCCATTGAACTACATGCAGAATGGCTTCTTCTAACTTTCTGTCAGCTGGTCTATATGGAGGAGGTTATCAGCTCAGTTCCAGCAGGATTTCTCAGTGATCTTGCAGCCCAAGTATGTGGAGTCTTCAGCAATAGGGTCTTACCATCTATTCCTGGTGTGAAGCCAAGGGCCTCGGCAATGGCCTATAATGTTTTGGGGGCATCAGGAACCTCTCTGGCCAACAACTCACTGGAAATTATCCCATCCCTGGCACTGAAAATTTTCTAGCAACAATCTACAGCTCCTAAGTGTTCCATTGTCCAAAAAAGTAGGTTTCCATATGATTTATTTATATCATCTTAGATTTTGATAAGCGCTCCCTCCACCTTTCCTTTACTCAATCTCTTCCCCTGACCTCACTTTGGGCCTTTTCACCCCCATTAATCTATTCTTCTACTTACATATATACAATACCATCCTATTAAGTACACCCTTCCTTCCTTTTTTCTTTTTTTTTTTAATTTTTTTTTTTTTAATTTGAGAGCAACAGACACAGAGAGAAAGACAGATAGAGGGAGAGAGAGAGAATGGGTGCGCCAGGGCTTCCAGCCTCTGCAAACGAACTCCAGACGCGTGCGCCCCCTTGTGCATCTGGCTAACGTGGGACCTGGGGAACCGAGCCTCGAACCAGGGTCCTTAGGCTTCACAGGCAAGTGCTTAACCGCTAAGCCATCTCTCCAGCCCTTTTTTCTTTTTATTTATTTATATTTTTTAAATTTTTTTGAGGGGGGTTAGAGAGAATGGGCACACTAGGGCAGCGAGCCACTGCAAACGAACTCCAGACACATGCGTCACCTTATGCATCTGGCTTACATGGGTCCTGAGGAATCAAACCTGGGTCCTTTGGCTTTGCAGGCAATCATCTTACCTTCTAAGCCATCTCTCCAGCTCCCTTTCTTTCTTTAAATCTTTCTTTTTACTCTTTCTCTCTTTCTTTCTTCCTTTCTTTCTCCTCTCCCCCCCCCCTCTTTTTGAGGTAGGGTCTCACTCTATGCTCAGGCAGACCTGGAATTCACTATGTACTCTCAGGGTAGCCTTGAACTTATGGCAATCCTCCTGCCTCTGCTTCCCAGTGTGTGCCACCACACCCAACTTCTTTCTCTCTCTCTATCTCCATCCTTCTTTCCTTCCTTCCTTCCTTCCCTCCCTCCCTCTGTTCTTTCTTTCTTTGATGGGATCTCATGTATCCTAGGCTGGCCTGGAACTCTATTTGCAGCTGAGGAGGACCTTGAACTCCTGACCCTCCTGCATCCATCCCCCTTCCGAGAGCTAGGATTACAGGCATGCACAACCACACAGCGTTTGTGTGGTGCCAGGGATGAAGCCTAGGGCTTTGTGGGCGCTAGACAAGCACCCTACCAACTGAGCTACACCCCCATCCCATCATCCTCCTTCTGCTGTGTTCTGGAGGTGGCCTAGCGGGAGAGAGGAAGCGTGAAGGCTGTGTGTCCTATTTGGTCTGTATAAAACCATCGCTATGGTTTCTTTATTTGGACAATCGCAAGAAATGACAGAGGTATTTTCTAGATCGTGGAAGTTGATCTATGATGAACAAAAGAGGCGAGTTTGCTTCGGTCCCTCCATAGAGAAACCTCCAAGGCAAATATTTATCCAGAGTGAGTAGCTTGCAATGACTGTGGGCCGCCGGGTGTTTGCTCTGGTGACACCCACAAGATGAATGAGGCCGGATTCTTCGGGCTGGGTTACGTGTTGACTTCTGATGTTTTAGTTAAGGAAACAGAGCAGGGGCGTGGACTTTAGCAGCTAGATAAAGTGCCTCCGGGGAGTGAAGAGGAAAATCCTCAATGGGTACCATTGACTCAGGGAGACAGGCTGTCATTCTGCAAGTAACAGGTTCCCCTGAGCTCATGAGAAGAAATGTTTCTGCATGGATCTGAAAACAGAAGTGAATTCTGCATTTAATCTTTCCTTACAAGGCAGTGAGCTAAAACATTACTTTTGGACTAGTGGGTGAAAACTGTCGTCACAAGGAGGAAAATGTCATCCATCTAAATCCTCCCCGAGAGCGGGAGAGATGGCTTAGGAGTTAAGGAGCTTGCCTGCAAAACGTAAGGACCCAGGTTCGATTCCCCAGGACCCATGTAAACCAGATGCACAAGGTGGCACATGTGTCTAGAGTTCGTTTGCAGTGGCTGGAGACCCTGGTGCGCCCATTCTCTCCTCTCCCTCCTTCTCTCTGTCTCTCTCTCACTCTCAAATAAAATTTTAAAAATAAGAGAATAAATCCTCCCTCAGCGCTGTTGATGGTGATGTCATTTCATAATCTCAGACGTGATTTCGTTTGAATGTGTTAATTTTTCCACAAAGCCACCCTCAACTGTAGCTTTGTGGAGCCTTATCTTTTAATCTGTTTCCTCTGTCTCTCTCTCTCTTCCTCTCTCTCTCTGTGAGATGAGTGTGTTTATGCTCATGCAGGTCCGTGTGCTTCCTGCACCTGCCCGCAGAGGCCAGAGGAAGACCTTGGATGTCTTTTTCTATCGTTCCTCTGCCTCATGTCCCTGAGACAGAATCTTAGGGAGCGCCCTGTTTTCTCATTGAGACTGACAGACTTTGATCCTCCTGCCTCCACCACCCCCACAGTACTGGGGTTACAGGTGTGTGTGACCCTGTGCTGGTTTGAATGGATGGCCCCCAATATATCTGGGGTTTTATTAAAGTTTGTCATTGAGATCTGCAGCCACCTGGCTGGGGGAGGAGGTGTCACTGTGGGCGGATCCTAAGGTGGAGGTCTAAGGTGTGGCGGTGGATTTGGAATTCCAGTTATAAAGATCTGCAAAGCGTGGGAGCTTTGCTGGTATTCTGCCTAGGCTCCTGAAGTGTGCTTGCTTGCTTTTTGGTGGTGGCCTTTCTCTGTCTGTCTCTCTCTCTTTCTCTCCTCTCTCTCTCTGTCCCTCTCTGTCTCTTTTTTTTTTTTTTTTAGTTTTTTGAGGTAGGGTCTCACTCTAGCTCTGGCTGACCTGGAATTCACTATGTAGTCCCAGGGTGGCCTCTAACTCTCGGAGATCCTCCTACCTCTGCCTCCCAAGTGCTGGGATTAAAGGTGTGCGCCACCACGCCCGACTTCTTCTTTTACCTGTGGAAGTAGGGCCACTTTCCTCTGCCATTCCCCTGGATCTGTAAGCTTCAAATAAATTTCCTTCTTCCTGTAACCTGTGCCTGGTTTGGAAGTTCATCCCAGCGACTTGTGACTGTCTGCTGCAGACTGTGTCCACTTTTTTTTATGTGGGCGCTGACAACTGAACCCAACCATGTCCTCATGCTTGTTTTTTTTTTAATTTATTTATTTATTTATTTATTTATTTGAGAGAGAGAGACACAGAGAGAAAGACAGATAGAGGGGGAGAGAGAGAATGGGCGCGCCAGGGCCTCCAGCCAGTGCAAACGAACTCCAGACGCGTGCGCCCCCTTGTGCATCTGGCTAACGTGGGACCTGGGGAACCGAGCCTCGAACCGGGGTCCTTAGGCTTCACAGGCAAGCACTTAACCGCTAAGCCATCTCTCCAGCCCCTCATGCTTGTTTTTAAATTTCTTAAATATTTTACTTATTTATTTATTTTGAGAGAGAGGCAGATAGAGAGAGAATGGGTGCGCCAGGGCCTCCAGCCACTGCAAACAACAGAATCGCCACCTTGTGCATCTGGTTTACGTGGGTACTGAGGAATTGAACCTGGGTCCTTTAGGTTTTGCAGGCAAGCGCCTTAACTGCTAAGCCATCTCTCTAGCCCTGAAATTTATATTATATATATATATTTTATGTGTGCGTGTATGCAAGTACACACGTGTGTATCGAGGCCAGAGGGCAACCTCTGATGTGACCCTTGGGAACCCCGTCCATCTTCTTTGAGTCAAAAGTCCATCGTTGGAGCTCACCAGTCAGGCTATCCCAGCTAGCCAGTGAACCCCAGGGATGCACCCGTCTCTCTCCACCTCCCCAGAGCTGTGATTTCAGGCACATACCACCGTGCCCGGCATTTTATATGGACAGTGAAACTCAGGTCCTCATGCTTGCAAGGCCACCAGCTGTATCTCCGCAGCCCTCTCCCCTCCCTTCCAGTTCGCCCTGTGTTGCTAAGGTCAGTTCACATTGCTATGGACTCATCTGTTACTGCTTCTAATTAAGCAGAGGGAGCGAGACAGAAAAAGAATGGGCACAGGGCCCCCGGCCGTTGCAAACAAACTCCAGACGCATGCATGCGCCCCCTTGTGCATCTGGCTTTATGTGTGTCCTGGGGAATCGAACCGAGGTCCTTTGGCTTTGTGGGCAAACGCCTTAACCACTAAGCCATCTCCGCAGCCGCTTCCTGGTTGTTTTGTTTGAGTTATGTTACTGTCAGATTGTGTATTAGTAGCTCACTAGATACCTGACCAGAAGCAACTTAAGGGAGGCAGCACGCATGTTTAAGAAGAGATACAGGCCTTCATGTCCAGGTAGACCTGGCAGCAGGTGCATGCCCGGCAGTGTCTGGTCACAGTCTGTAAGGAAAGCGTAGGAAAGCAGAGGAGAACACCGGGTTCGGTCTCCACAGACAGACTGTTCATAGAGGGAGACAGCGAGGGGCAGCTGAGCTGTGAGCTTGTAAGGAAGATCCAAAGAAAGACAGACTGGACCAGCTTCAGGTCCAAGTGAAGCAGATCAGGACATGCAGTTATTTGTGTCCTTGCTCAGAAAAAGCTTTTTTAGCCAAATTGTCTTCTTGGTTTTTTTTGTTTGTTTGTTTCGTTGGTTGGTTTGGTTTTTTGAGGTAGGGTCTCGCCCTAGCTCTGGCTGACCTGGAATTTACTCTGTATTTTCAGGGTGGCCTCCAGCCACTGCAAACGAACTCCAGCTGCGGGTGCCGTGCTATGAATCTGGCTTCACATGGGTCACGGGGAATTGAACCCCAGTTGTTAGGCTTTGCAGGCAAGTGCCTTAACTGCTGAGCCATCTCTCCAGCCCTTTTTTTATTTTTTTATTTTTTGGTTTTTCAAGATAGGGTCTCACTCTAGCCCAGGCTGACCTGGAATTCACTATGGAGTCTCAGGGTGGCCTCGAACTCACAGCAATCCTCCTACCTCTGCCTCCCAGTGCTGAGATTAAAGGTGTGCGCCACCACGCCTGGCTCCTATTTTTATTTATTTATTTTATTTATTTAAATTTTTTTTTATTTATTTATTTGAGAGCGACAGACACAGAGAGAAAGACAGATAGAGGGAGAGAGAGAGAATGGGCGCGCCAGGGCTTCCAGCCTCTGCAAACGAACTCCAAACGCGTGCGCCCCCTTGTGCATCTGGCTAACGTGGGACCTGGGGAACCGAGCCTCGAACCGGGGTTCTTAGGCTTCACAGGCAAGCGCTTAACCACTAAGCCATTCCATCTCTTCAGCCCCGGCTTATATATACTTAATTTATTTACTTTATTTATTTGAGAGAGAGAGAGAATGGGCATTCCAAGACCTTCAGCCGCTATGGTTGAACTCCAGACCCATGTACCACCTTGTGCATCTGGCCTTGTGGGTTCTGGGAAATTGAACCTGGATCCTTTGGCTTTGCAGGTGAGTGCCTTAACCACTAAGCCATCTCTGCAGCCCAAAAATATTTATTTTAAACAGGAAGTCTGAAAAAAAGAAAGCCAGGAGGCAGAGGTAGGAGGATCGCCAGGAGTTCGAGGCCACCCCAAGACGACATAGTGAATTCCAGGTCAGCCTGGGCCAGAGCGATACCCTACCTTGAAGAAAAAAAGAAGAAGAAGAAGAAATGGGCTCATGGAGGGGGGTGGATCATAAGCAGCCTTTCAGTTTTTTCTAGAGTGATTTTCCTGCCGCACGAGGGAGAACCGCACTCCCAGGGCGAGCCCGCCCTGCCGGAACATCAAGTCAGCCGTCAGTGCAGCTTCCTCAGCTCGCGCCAGCTTTGCCCCTGACCACAGCAGAAAAAGTATTTAGCACCCACTCTGACTTGATTTATGTTAATACCATATGTAAGGAATTGTAGAGGGCTGGGGAGATGGCTTGGCAGTTAAGCGCTTGCCTGTGAAGCCTAAGGAACCCGGTTCGAGGCTCGGTTCCTCAGGACCCACGTTAGCCAGATGCACAAGGGGGCGCACACATCTGGAGTTCATTTGCGGTGGCTGGAGGCACTGGCATGCCCGTTCTCTCTCTATATATATCTGCCTTTTTCTCTGTTTGTAGCTCAAATAAATAAATAAATTTAAAATAATTTTAAAAAAAGAGTTGTAGAAAGTGTTCATGCCTGTAGTCCCAGCAGTTGGGAGGTAGAGGCAGCCTGGGCTGCAGGAGACCCTGTCTTAAAACTTATTTTTATTTATTTTTGGTTCTTCAAGGTAGGGTCTTGCTCTAGCCCAGGCTGACGTGGAATTCACTATGTAGTCTCAGGCTGGCCTTAAACTCACAGTGATCCTCCTACCTCTGCCTCCCGACTGCTGTTAAATTTTTAAGAAGCAGCTGGGTTGGTGGCGCACACATTTGATTCCAGCTTTTAGGAGGCAGAGGTAAGAGGACTGCTGTGCATTCAAGGCCAGCCTGGGATTACAGAGTTAAGAGCTGAGTCAGCCTGGGCTAGAGTGAGACTCTACCTCAAAAAAAGAATTTTTTTTCACAAAATATTTGGGGCTAGAGAGGTTGTTCAGTGGTTAAGGCGCTAGCCTGTAAAGCCTAAAGACCCAGGTTCAATTCCCCAGTACCCACATAAAGCTAGATGTACAAGGTAGCACATTTGTCTGGAGTTCATTTGCAGTGGCTAGAAACCCTGGTGTGTCCATTCTCTCTCTCTCTCTCTCTCTCTCTCTCTTTCTCTCTCTCTTTTATGTTTTGTTTTTCAAGGTGGGTTTCACTCTAGCCCAGGCTGACCTGGAATTCACTATATAGTCATAGGATGGCCTCCAACTCACGGCAATCCTCCTACCTCTGCCCAGGCTAACCTGGAATTCACTATATAGTCTTAGGGTGGCCTCGAACTCACTGTGATCTTCCTACCTCTGCCTCCTTAGTGCTGGGATTAAAGGTGTGCGCCTCCATACCTGGCTCCTATTCTCTGTTTATCTGCCTCTCTTTTTCTTTCTCAAACAAATAAGTAAAATATATTCTTCAAAAAGCCAAACAAAAAACACTCACAACTAAATCACAACTAAAAAGGAAGCTAGACGGTGGAATATATAAATTTAGAAATATAGAAAGTTGGGGGAGAATATAAAAACCCCTGTTTACTTACTATATAAATAATTTTTATTAATTCTGGACTTCTGAACATGTATAGTATATATGTGGGTAGATTTTTATGTTGCTTTTTGTTTTTGCGGTAGTACGGATTGAACCCAAGGACTTGGCATGCTAAGCAAGCAATGTGCCACTGAGCACCAAACCTCTTTTTACTTTTCATTTTAAGACAGGATTTTCTAACTTGTGCAGGCTGGCCTCAAGCTTGGAATATTCCCACTTCGGCCTCTATAGAAGCCAGGGGTACAGGCCAGTGCCCCTGGGCCCAGTGAAGGATATCTTTACTAATTCTTAAAGTTTTGTATTTATTTGATGCCAGGCATGGTGGCACACGCCTTTAATCCCAGCACTAGGGAGGCAGAGGTAGGAAGGGCACAGTGAGTTCGAGGCTACCCTGAGACTATATAGTGAATTCCATGTTAGCCTGGGCTAGAGCAAAATCCTACCTTGAAAAACCAAAAAAAAAAAAAAAAAAAAATTAGAGGATGCGTGTGTCAGGGCTTTTTGCCACTGCAAACAAATTTCAGACACATTTGCCATTTTGTGTAACTGGCTTTATGTGAGTACTCGGGAATTGAACCTGGACCAGTAAGCTTTGCAAGCAAACACTGGGCTGGCCCATCTGTTTTTTTTTTTGTTGTTGTTTTTTTTTAAGGGTCTCACTCCTCACTCTAGCTCAGGCTGAACTGGAATTCCCTATGTAGTCTCAGGGTGGCCTCGAACTCATGGTGATCCTCCTACCTCTGCCTCCTGAGTGCTAGGATTAAAGGTGTGCATCACCATGCCTGGCTTAAAGCATATATAATTTTTTTGTTTGGTTGGTTGTTTTTTCGAGGTAGGGCCTCATTCTAGCTCAGGCTGACCTGGAATTCACTATGTAGTATTAGGGTGGCCTTGAACTCATGGTGATCCTCGTGCCACTGCCTCCCAAGTGCACCACCACACGCGGCCACAGTGTTTACTATTTTAACAATAAATGTTATGACAAGGAAGGTGTAAACAGTGGGGCTTATCTATTAACAGCAGAAGAATAAATAGTTGTGACTCAGTCATACAATGGATCGCTTATATAACAACGTGACTGGTTATTCATAACCACACAGGTGAATTGCAGATGCTCTGTGGGTTAAGGAAAGCCAGGTTCAAGGGTACGTACTGGGCTGGGGCTCAGGTGATAGAGTGCTTACTCTATCATGCGTGAAGGTCATTACATGCTTGAAGCCCTGAGTTCGAGCTCCGGTTCCACATAAAAGCAAGTGTGATGGTGCAAGCCTAGAGTCGCAAGCACTCCAGAAGCGGAGGCAGGAGGATCGGGAGTTCAAGAATAGTGATTTCAGGACCAGCCTAGAGACATGAGTCCCTGTCTTGAAAACATACAGAGCTGGGCACGGTAGCACATTTGGGAGGCAGAGGTAGGAGGATCGCCGTGAGTTTGAAGCCAACCTGAGACTACATAGTGAATTCCAGGTCAGTCTGGGCTAGAGTGAGACCCTACCTCAAAAAACAAAACAAAACAAAAAAGCCACATTACACTATATTAATTTTATGACTGTGACTCTTTAGAGGCTGTAGCAGGCCACATGTCCAAGAGGTGTGTGGGTGTCCACCTCTACAAATTGCCTGGGCTGGGAGCCCATTCTCAGTGCGTCTGAGAACACGTTTTGCCGAAGGTCATTACGGAGCAGGCTCTGTATGTGGGGTGACTTGTCTCAGCTGTGGTTATAGTGACCTACTCGTTGTTGGGGCAAAGCACCCAGTGGGAGGAAAGTGCTTATTCTGGTTCACAGTCTCGAGGGGAAGCTTCCTGAGGGCAGGGACAGCCCGTCATGAGCAGAGGCTGGATGTCACTCCTGCCCCAGCAGGTGGGAAGCAGCAGCAGGAGAGTGAGAGGCGCTCTGGCAAGGGGGAGCTGGCTGTAACGCCCCTAATCCCCCCCAAAACACACCTCCACTAGCAAGTTGCCACCAACTGGTGACCAAGCATTCAGAGCACGTGAGTTCCTTGGGGGACATCTGATTCAAACCACCACAGCTACCAATTCTTAAGTAATCTGGATTTAACAGTTTATATGTTATTGCTTTTAAGAAAACCAAATGCTTCTCTTACCTTTGTATCTATTTATTTTTATTTTATTTTTGAGGTAGGGTTTCACTTTAGCTCAGGCTGACCTGGAATTCACTATGTAGTCTCAAGGTGTCCTCAAACTCATGACGATCCTCCTACCTGTTAATTTTTATATCTTTATTTATTTGAGAGAGAGAGAAAAAATGGACACCACGGCCTCCAGCCACTGCAAACGAACTCTAGACGCATGCACCACCTTGTGCATCTGGCTTATGTGGGACCTGGAGAATTGAACGAAGATCCTTTGGCTTTGCAGGCAAACGCCTTAACACCACTAAGCCATCTCTCCAGCCTTATTTATTTACTTTTCTCAATTTTTTTTTTTTTGTTTTGTTTTTTTGAGGTAGGGTCTCACTGTAGCCCAGGCTGACCTGGAATTTACTTAGGAGTCTCAGGGTGGCCTCGAACTCAGGGTGATCCTTCTACCTCTGCCTCCCAAGTGCTGGGATTAAAGGCATGTGCCACCACGCCTGGCTATTTCTCAATTTTATTAAATATTTTCCATGATTATAAAAATTATCCCATGGTAATAGCCCCTCCCCCACTTTTCCCCTTTGAAATTCCCTTCTCCATCACATCCACTCCCCATCTCAATAAGTCTCTCCTCTATTTGGATACCATGATCCTTCCCTCCTCTTATGATGGTCTTGTGTAGGTAGTGTCAGGCATTATGAGGTCATGGATATCGAGGCCAATTTTTGTCTGGAGAGAGTTATTTATTTATTTTTAATGAATCCTTGTTTTAAGACATATTCCTTAAAATAACCAGAATCCTTTGGGGAGTTACAAAAGAAAATGACTGAAATCCAGTACAATTTCACTTAGTCTTGTCTATTTGTCACACCATCCACCACTTCAGTGCATTTGGTGATGTTCTGATTGTGTGTATGTGTGTTAAATTCCACTGGGATTACCTTAGACACTCTCAAAGGCCCCGTGTTTACACATGGCCCTAAGCCGTGACAGGTGGCAGCTTTTCCAGAGAAGCTTAGGAGAAGGTTGATGGAGGCATGACCAGAATGCGACCTTTATTGTTGGAAGGTTTGGGCTTCCTGGAAAAACTGAATCCGTTGCTAAGCATTTCGCTACTTGAATAGGACACAAGAAAGTGGAATAGAAAAGCACTTGCTTGCTTATTGTGGGATTACTGTTTTTTGCTAAGACAACAGCAATGTCAATGGAAACTTAAGATTTCCTCATAGGAATGACTTAAAATTTTTTATTTACGAGAGGGGGGGGGGAGGGAGGGAGAGGGGAAGGAGGGAGAGAGAGAGAGGCAGATAGAGAATAGGCATGCCGAGAACTCCAGACACATGCACCACTTTGTGCATCTAGCTTATATGGGTACTATGGAATCGAACCTTGGTCCTTAGGCTTTGTGCATGCATATGTGTGTGTGCATGTGTGGGTGCGTGTGTGTGTGTGTTTTGTGTATTCCACGCACCCTGTGCATGTGCATTCAGAGGTCAGGGAAGAACATAGGGAGTCATCTTCGTTCTCATCTGTGTTATTTCCTTGAGGTGGGTCTCACTGTACCTGCAGGGTGTGTGCCTGTGTGTGTGTGTGTGTGTGTGTGTGTGTGTTTTCCCGTCAGTCTAACTGACTAGTGAGCTGCAGTGATTCTCCCATCTTTGCTCCCCACAGAACTGGGGTTACAGGGTGTATACCCACACCTAGCTATTTACGTGGGTGCTGGGGATCAAACTCGGCTCCCACAGCCCGCTCAGGACTTCGTGCTTGAACTGCGCATGCTCTCACCTGCTCAGCCATCTTCCCAACCCAGGAGTGTTTTGAGACTAATTGCATGAACTGAAATTTTCAGTGAAATTTAAAAAAAAATCAGTTGTTCTGTGACAGGATAACCCCTCATGGCCTGCATTTCTTTTTTTCTTTTTTTTTTTATCAAATTTTTATTAACAACTTCCATGATTATAAAAAATATCCCATGGTAATACCCTCCCTCCTCACACTTTCCCCTTTGAAATTCCACTCTCCATCATATCCCCTCCCCATCTCAACCAGCCTCTCTTTTAATTTTGATGTCATGATTTTTTCCTCCTCCTATGATGGTCTTGTGTAGGTAGTGTCAGGCACTGTGAGGTCATGGATATCCAGGCCATTGTATGTCTGGAGGGAGCACGTTGTAAGGAGTCCTACCCTTCCTTTGGCTCTTACATTCTTTCCGCCACCTCTTCCGCAATGGACCCTGAGCCTTGGAAGGTGTGATCGAGATATTGTAGTGCTGAGAAATCCAGTCACTTCTTTCCAGCACCATGGTGCCTTCTGAGGCGTCCTAAGATCACTGCCATCTGAAAAGAGAAGATTCTTTTCCAAAAGTGAGAGTAACATTAATATAAGGGTATGAACATTAAGAGAAGTGCTTACTGGGCAGTTTGATAAGCATTGCATATACATTTATCCAGACATCAGCAGACGTTACACCCCTAGGGCTCATGACTACCCTGTTTTAAGTTTTCAGTATCAGGGATATATTCCCTCCCATGGAGCGGGCCTCCAGTCCAGTTAGAGGGCAGTTGGTTTCCACCATGATAGACGTGCCACTATTACACCCATTGGCTCATTTGGCCTGGCTGGCCAATTAAAAGGCTTGCAGTGTCCACTGTTGAGTATCTTCACTGGTGATTTCTCTTTCTCCTATTGAAGTGCATGCAGAATGGCTTCTTCCAGCTTTCTATCAGCTGGTCTACATGGAGGAGGTTATCAGCTCAGTTCCAGCAGGATTTCTCAGTAGCCTTGCAGCCCAAGTATGTGGAGTCTTCAGCAATAGGGTCTTACCATCTATTCCTGGTGGGAAGCCAAGGGCCTCAGCAATAGCCTGTAATGTTTCTGGGGTATCAGTGACCTCCCTCGCCAATAACTCACTGGAAGGTATCCCATCCCTGGCACTGAAAATTTCTAGTAACAATCTGTGGTTTCTGGGTGTTCCTTTGTCCAAAACAGTAGGTTTCCATATGACTTATTTATATTCTCTTAGATTTTGATTAGCCCTCCCCTCTACCTTTCCTTTACTCAATCTCTTCCCCTGACCTCACTTGGGCCTCTTCACCCCCATTAATCTGTTCTTTAAGCAGTTGAATGTGGGCATGGGAATTAGATGTTAGGGAAGCTGTCACTTCAAAAAAATAAAGTAGGATTTGAGTTTGTACCTTTGTACAGGTGGTGCACACTTGTAGCTCCTATTACTGGGGAGGCTGAGGCAAGAGTATTGTTTGAGCTTAGAATTCAAGGCCAGCGTGAGCAATGGAGCAAAACAGCCTGTCGAAAGAAAGGAAGGAAGAAAGGAAGGAAGGAAAAAGAGGAGGAGGAAAGGAATGGAAGGAAAGTGAAGGGGGGATGGGAAAGTAGGAGAAAGGACTGGGCTAGGCAAAGGAGGAAGGAAGAGAAAACCTTAGGTAGGATTTGATTTATATACAATACCTCAAAATATGCCCACATGACTTTTATTTTTCTTTTAATCTTTTAAAAGTATTTTATTTATTTATTTGATAAAGAGACAGACAGAATGGGCGCACCAGGGCTTCTAGCCACTGCAAACAAACTCCAGATGCATGTTCCACCATGTGCATCTGGCTTATGTGGGACCTAGAGAATCAAACCTGGGTCCTTAGGTTTTGCAGGCATGTGCCTTAACTGTTAAGCCATCTCTCCAGCCCCCATCTTTTTTTTTATTATTATTATTTATTTGAGAGCGACAGACACAGAGAGAAAGACAGATAGAGGGAGAGGGAGAGAATGGGTGCGCCAGGGCTTCCAGCCTCTGCAAATGAACTCCAGACGCGTGCGCCCCCTTGTGCATCTGGCTAACGTGGGACCTGGGGAACCGAGCCTCGAACCGGGGTCCTTAGGCTTCACAGGCAAGTGCTTAATCGCTAAGCCATCTCTCCAGCCCCCATCTTTTATTTTAATCTACTTATATATCTATCTGTCTACCTATTTTAAGGCAGGGTCTCACTCTAGTCTAAGCTGACCTGGAATTCACTGTGTAGTCTCAGGGTGGCCTTGAACTCACAGCGATCCTCCTACCTCTGCCTCCCAAGTGGTGGGATTAAAGACATGGTGGCTAAATTTAATAACTAATTGCATTTTTATTTATTTATTTGCAAGCAGACAAAGGGAGAGAACAAGCATGCCAAGGCCTCTTGCCAGTGCAAATGAATTCCAGATGCATGTGCCACTTTGTGCATCTGGTTTTTAGGTGGGTATTGGGGAATTGAATTCAGGCTTTGCAAACACGTGCCTTTAACCACTGAGCAGTTTTTCCAACCCCCATATGTCTTCATTACATTTATTTATTTATTTTTGAGTTAGGGTCTCACTCTAGCTGGGGCTGACCTGGAATTTACCATGTAGTTTCAGGGTGGCCTGGAACTCACTGCAGCGCTGGGATTAAAGACGTGCGCCACCACGGCCGGCCGGCACCTTTTATTTTTATCTCCCAGACTTGGGGTGTGGTGACAGGCACTAAGTCATATGAGGAGGGGAGTTTGCTGCCTGTGAGCTTTAACTCTGTGAACCTAGGTTTTCTCCCCCAGATTCACCTGCATACTGGTCATGACTTTGCTTGACCATGTGGTCTTTCTCCTTCCCATTCTTGTTTGGGGAGTTGACAGCTGTTAGTTAACCCCTCCCCCTCCACCAGGATCGTAAAGTGTTTGTGTGTTTCTTGGGCGGGAGCCAGTGGCTTCCTTCCCAGGCATTTTCGTGCGTAGGTACACCGCTGTGGTCTTCAAACCCAGTGCTGATGCCAGCTAAGGACAGGCTTCTGGTTTACGTGACTTAGGAACGTGTAACTCTGGAACACCGGGTGCGGTGCTCAGCTGGTCAAACAGCTGGCCCCCCTCTGTTCCCAGGGCAACACGGCTGTGTAAAGAATCTGGGGACCTGGAAGACGCTCGGGTCACATGCCAGCTCTTGCAAAGCTACGGAATGGAGAGAACTGAGTGGGAAGAGAGTCATGGGCACACAGTGTCTGCCCGCGTGCACACGCACGCTCGCTTGCTTGTGTGCGTGAGAGAGAACCGATCCCATTGTCGAGGGAGAAGAGACATCTACAGAAAGCCAGACACAGGAGCAGCTCGAGTCTATAGAAAAAATAGGATGTGCAGACAGGAGAATCCCATGAAGCTATCTCATGGGTCACCTAGCCTGGCATATGCAGTGGCAAACAATTAAGAGACCCTGCCTCAAACAAGGACCAACCCCTGAGGAGGTCTGACCTCCACGTGCACACCATGGCGTGCGCGTGTCTGCACTCCCACACATGGGAACACACACACAGATTAAAAATGAAAGTTAGAGGTCATTCTCAGCTATATAGTGACCTTGAGGCCCCAGCCTGTCTCCCAAATGAGGATATGGATAGAAACACATATATAAAGAGAGGAAAAAAAAACAGACATGATAGACAGATGACAAACTGATTAATAAATTGAAAGATAGATAGATAGAAGATAAACAGATGATTGATAGCTAGATGGACAGACAGGCATAGACCATGTCGGCATGTCTGGACTCTCAAATTTCCATGCATAATATCATCCTGTAGCTGTTTCTCCCCCAGTCCTTGCACATAAACAGTTCACTGTTATGCCTGAACCAGAGGCTGCATCTTCAAGCTTTCCTTGGAGCCCGAGAGCTTTGGTTCAAGGCCCAATTCCCACTCAGGCTTGCTCAGCAGATATGAGTGTCTGGTTTCTTTTGTGTGGCTTAAGTATACCTTAAAAGAGATGGCCAGGGCAGGAGGGATGGTTTAGCAGTTAAGGCGCTTGCCTGCAAAGCCAAAGGACCCAGGTTCGATTCCCCAGGACCCACGTTAGCCAGATGCACAAGTGGGCACATGCGTCTGGAGTTCATTTGCAGTGGCTGGAGGCCCTGGCACGCCCACTCTCTCTCTCCCCCTCTTTCTCTGTCAAATAAATAAATAAATAAATAAAAATATTTAAAAGAGAGAGAGAGAAATGGCCAGAGGCCTTATATTTGAGTAGACCCTGTGGGAGTTGACTGGGCAAGTTGCCAACTTAGCTTCTGTTTCTCCACCTTGGGAGCCTGGGTGAAGTTACTGATGCCAGCAGGTTGCTATGGTGACCTGTGATGAGGGTGCAAAGCCCTTATGGGATAGGGACCCAAGGAATGTTGCCTATTTCTCATCTTCCCTGTAGAAAGTGATACAAGGCCAATTCCTGCCTGTTACTGTGAGCCCTGTAAAATTCTGGTTTGAAGACACAGTAAGCAGTGAAAATGGGCATGCCAGGCTTCTTGCCACTGTAAATGAGTGAATTCCGGACATAGGCACCACTTTGTGCATCTGGCTTTACATGGATACTAGGAAATCAAACCCATGCCAACAGGCTTTGCAAGCAAGCATGTTTAACCACGGAGCTATCTCCCAACCCAGCTTTGGATATCATGAAGTGAACTTTAGATGAAATCTGGTAAGCTCTGACTTTGTTTTTCCACATGCTTAAAAATATTTTATTCATTTATTTGCAAGCAGAGAGATATGGGGGCAGGGGGAGTGAGTATGGACACACCAGAGCCTCTAGCCACTGCAAATGAACATCTGACTCCTTTTTCATAATATTTTATTTTTCTTTATTTATTTGAGAGAGGGAAGGAGGCAGAGAGAGAGAGAGAGAGAGAGACGGAGAGAGAGTATGGGCGCCAGGGCTTCCAGCCTCTGCAAACAAATTCCAGATGCATGCACCATCTTTGCATCTGGATAATGTGGGTACTGGGGAATCGAACCAATGTCCTTTGGTTTTGCAGGCAAGCGCCTTAACCACTAAGCCATCTCTCCAGCCCCAAGCTCTCTGACTTTGATATGTGACCTCTCATGTCTACAGCTACGCAGAGAGTACACTGAACATTACGTCCCCTCGGGACCCCTCCCTGCTGCATTGTGCATGTTTTACGGTTGTCACACTTGTCATTTCAACCAGGGGTTTGACTTATGGCTTAGAAGGACCACACGGCAGGGTGTCAGGGTCTGGTTGTCGAGTCATTTGTAATGCAAAACATTTTTCCAGTTCTAACAACCCACTTCCATCCCAAAGTGCTTTCAATGTGTCCCCTGAGAAAAAAATGTTCTCTAAGCCAGTTGTGGTGGTCCATGCCTGTAATCCCAGCGTTTAGGAGGTACAGACCAAAGGATTGCTGCAAGTTTGGGGCCAGCCTGGCATATATAGAGTGTTCCAGGACAGTTTGGGCTATACAGTGAGACTTCAAAGAAGACTTCAGACAGAAAAGAAAGAAAGAAAAAGGAAAGAAGGGAGGGAGGGAGGGAATAAAAAGTGAAGGAGAAGAAGGAAGGGAGGGAGTGTGTGAAAGAGAAAGAAAGGAGGAAAGGGAATGAGAAAAGAAAAAGAGGGAAGAGAGGAAGAGCCCCCCCCCCAAAAAAAATATATATATGGCGAGACTAAAGAAAGAATTAGATTTTAACACATTTTGTTTGTGTAGCCTTTAGGCTTCAGCACCTCCGTCTGGTGATAAGAATGTTTCTGTTCATATGACACAGGGAGAGGATCTCCCATAAGGGGGTTTTGTGTCCTTTTTTTTTTTTCCAAGGTAGGGTCTCGCTCTAGTCCAGGCTGACCTGGAATTAACTGTGTAGTCTCAGGTGGCCTCGAGGTCATGGTGATCCTCCTACCTCTGCCTCCCCAGTGCTGGGATTAAAGGCGTGCATGTGCCACTATGCCTGGCTGTTTTGTGTCCATTTTTCAGGAAGGAAAACTGAGATCAGATGCAAGAAGCATCTGCTGCCTTTTTAGTGCCTTTAACTCCAAACAATCTTTATGCCAAAGTGACATGCTCGGGGGTTGTCAAATCCTGCCATTCTGCCATCACTGTTTAGCTCCTTAAAAGAAATATTTTATTTATTTATTTGAGACATAAGGGAAGAGAGAGAGAGAGAATGGGCACACCAGGGCTTCTAGCCACTGCCTACAAACTCCAGACTCATGTGCCACCTTGTGCATCTGGCTTATGTAGGTCCTAGGGAATTGAACCTGTGTCCTTTGGCTTTACAGGCAAGCACCTTAACTGCTAAGCCATCTCTCCAGCCCTGTTTAGCTCCTTTGACAGCAGTGTTTTATTCCCATCTTAGTGGGAACACTGATCTATGACAATCCCAGTGGGGCACGACGGGCTTATTTAAATTGTGAAATAGACTAAATGGTACCTTAGGTATAAGTTACAGGAAAGGGGCTGGAGAGATGGGCACTTACCTGTGAAGCCTAAGGACCCATGTTTGACTTTCCAGATAAGCCAAACACATACCCGTGGGGCAAGCGTAAGGTCACACATGCCCACTAGGTGGCAGAAGCATCTAGAGTTTGATTGCAGTGACTGAGGCCCTGGTGCCACCAATTCTCTCTTCCTCAATCTCTGTCTCTCTCTCTCTCTAAAATTAAAATAAAAATAAAATAGAATTGCTGAGCATGGTGGCTCATGCTTTTAATCCCAACACTTGGGAAACAGGTAGAATTGTCGTGAGTTCGAGGCCACCCTGAGAATAGAGTGAATTCCAGGCCAGTCTGAGCTAGAGTGAGACTCCATCTCGAAAAACCAAAAATAAATAAATAAAATAATTAAATTAAATTAAAAAGTTGCAGGAAAGAAGGCAAGACCTTCCAGTAATAAAGAAGCATTTTTATTGGTTGGATTTAAAGTCCCACACAATCATCCTTTGTTCAAATAAAAGTCTTGTGTGGCTACTTTCACTTGCTCCGAGAGTAGGGAAGGGGACTTCTTTTGTAAAAAAAATATATAGCACCTAATAGAAAAGAAATGTCACAGTGGGAGTCTAAATTAACCAGTCTGTTTCGGTAAGCCTGGACTTCTGGGAATTTTTTTTTTTTACCCCAAATATGGCAGATCTCTAAGAGTTCATTTTTTCAGAAATCTGAGGGGAAGGTCACAAGCTGCCCAGGTTGAAAAGATTTTTAAAACAAAGTTCTGTTTGAGCTGTCTTCTCCTTTTAATAATCCCGAGCCTGAGCTTGGCTGTGCAGTGTAGAGGTGCTTGGTTTTTCCTCTGTAACGGCGCTATCCTTTCCCTATCTCACTGCCAATCGATGCACCAAAATAAGGCGTACCAGTGTGGCACCAGGCTCAGTCCTGAGTCACCTAATGCTCCTTCTTGACATTGAGTCATTCCAAAAGGCGTCCCAAGGAGTCAGTGGCTGCTGCGAAAGGCCAGATGATCACTTGAACACCTCCAGTAGATGGACTGTGGCTCTCCCAGGATCCCCAGTTAATGATCCCCCCCCCCCCCGGGTAAGGTTTTGCTCTAGACCAGGCTGACCTGGATGGAATTCACTATGTAGTCCCAGGCTGCCCTTGAACTCATAGCAATCCTCTTACCTCTTCCTCTTGAGTGCTGGGATTAAAGGCCTGGCTCCAGTTAGTGATTTTTTGTTGTTGTTGTTTATTTTTATTTATTTATTTGAGAGTGACCGATAGAGAAAGAGGCAGAGAAAGAGAGAAATAGAGAGAGAGAATGGGCGTGCTAGGGCCTCCAGCCACTGCAAATGAACTCCAGATGCATGTGCCCCCTTGTGCATCTGGCTAACGTGGGACCTGGGAAATCGAGCCTCGAACTGAGGTCCTTAGGCTTCACAGGCAAGCGCTTAACTGCTCAGCCATCTCTCCGGCCTTTCAGTTAGTGATTTTCTTTTAAAAAAAAAAATTTTTGTTTTAATTTATTTCAGAGACACAGGAGGAGAGATTGGGCACAACAGGGCCTCCAGCCACTGCAAACAAACTCCAGACACATGTGCCACCTTGTGCATCTGGCTTACATGGGTTCTGGGGAATCAAACCTGGGTCCTTTGGCTTTATAGGGAAGCGCCTTCTCCGCTAAGCCATCCTTCCAGCCCTTAACAGGACTTGTGATATGACCAGCTCAGGATAACTGGCTCGGAACCTTCCCTAGGGAATGCAGGCCGCTGCAACCAGGAAAAGTGTGAAGGTCTCCCTGGCCCTGGCCTCTGGGGGTGTCCGGGGTCATCTCCCGCTCCCTCCTCTGAATCCCTGCATGTCTCCACATGGCTGCGCCCCCTGGACCCCCTCTTTGACTACGCTGCGACACTGGCTTTAGGTTTGTTTCCCCTCACTGGTGACGCTGTGCATTCCCAAGAGAAGGGTTACATTGTGTGCGCTGTGTGCTTTGGTCTGGTGCGGGGCCTCTGGTTGTCCTGGTGTCGGTAACCTTAGTGACCTTCGCTCAGCAGCTGGAATGAGCAGATGGGAACTTCCCACAGATGTGCCGAGTGTGGCCACAATCCAAGAGAGCTGAAGTTGGCACAGGGACAAAGTTAGAAAGCAGTTATAGTCCCAAACAGAACTGCACGCGTCCTCTCGTGATTATCCATTCCCCACAGCTTTTTAAATTAGGTCTGATTAGTAGCAACTTGATGGCTCCTTTCTGGGAGGCTGGGAAACCTCTTAAAATGTTGAGGCGCCCCTAGATGTAAAAATGTCATTTGTTGGGCTGGAGAGATGACTCGGTGGATAAGAATGCTTGCCTTGGGCTGGAGAGATGGCTTAGTGGTTAAGCGCTTGCCTAAGGACCCCAGTTCAAGGTCCGATTCCCCAGGACCCACGTTAGCCAGATGCACAAGGGGGTGCATGTATCTGGAGTTGGTTTTCAGTGGCTGGAGGCCCTGGCGCACCCATTCTCTCTCTCTCTCTCTCTCTGTCTCTCTCAAATAAATAAATATAAGTATGCATGGTGCCGCACACCTTTAATCACAGCCCCCGAGAGACAGAGGTAGGAGAATCCCCGTGAGTTTGAGGCCAGCCTGAGACTCCACAGTGAATTCCAGGTCAGTCTGGTTTAGAGTGAGACCATGCCTGGGGGAAAGAAACACACACACACGCACACAGGCTGGCTCCCTAGAACCCTCTCTAGCTGTTGACCCCCTTGCCCAGCCTCTTCCCAGAGCTGCTAAGCTGGCAGGTCCAGGTCTGGGTGGAGCCCGCGCGTCTGTGTTTCTTACGGCTGGGCGATGCTGGGCCTCCGCTGCAGGGCCACACACTTGGAGAACCAGGCTAATTGCAAACCACCAGCCAAGTGCAGCCTGCGCCTGTTAGTAAACAGAGCTGTCTCAGAGCACAGGCGATCCCACTTGCTCACCGTATCTGGCTAATGCCATGTTACGGTGGCAAAATGAGGGCCTGGGACCAAGACCATATGGCCCACAAAGCCAAAGATATTTACTAAGTGAGGCCCATTACCAAAAAAGTGTGCCGACTTCTGCTGCGTAGCTCTCAGTCCCCTGGACCCAGCTTTCTTGCATTGCTAAATCTTTTTTGTGTATTTTTTTTTTGAGGGGGGAGGGGGTTCTGACATAGTGTCTCACTCTAGCTCAGGCTGACCTGGAATTCACTATGTAGTGTCAGGGTGACCTCGAACTCATGGCGATCCTCCTACCTCTGCCTCCCGAGTGCTGGGATTAAAGGCGTGCGCCACCACGCCCGGCTGTTTGGTTGGTCTTTTGAGGTAGGGTTTTTCCTCTAGCCCAGGCTAACCTGGAATTCACTATGTCGTCTCAGGATGGCCTTGAACTCTTGGCGATCCTCCTACCTCTGCCTCCAGAGTGCTGGGATTAAAGGCGTCTGCCACCACGCCCAGCCTTCTTTTTTTTTTTTTTTAATTTATTTTTCTGTGTGTTTGTTGTGGAGTGTGTGTGTGTGTGGCTCATGTGCGTATGCTATATGTGTGTGTATAAGTATGTGCAGAGGTACATGCCCTGTGCACAGGTGTGGAATGCCCTTCCGCAGCGTTACCCCGAGACAGGGTCTCACTCACTGTACCTGGGACAGCTGACTGGGGTTGAAGGAGCCACCTCCAGGGTTCGTCCCACACGGCACCGACAGCTTGGTCCTGGCCATGGATGGGAGACCTTCTTTCCTTCCCTGCCTTGGCCCTCTCAGAATGGCGGACAGCTCTCTAAGAGGACATGATCCGAGAGCCAGGCAGCCAGGGCCACACTGCGTCCGTTCTGTGACCTAGCCTCCACGGTCACAAGGCATCACTTCTGTTGCATTCTGTTCATCAGAGGCAGGCCATGGGGCAGCCAGCATTCGGGGGTTTCTAGATGTGTGTTAAGACCCACCCAGTATGCAGATTCCCACTTCATTGCCTTCTGGGAATATCGGGGTCCTGTGATAATACCTCAGTGCAGATCAGACTAAATCCCGAGAAAGAGCAAAGTCAGTCTCAAACGACCAGAAAAACCGAGTACAAGCTTCGTTCTGCTGCGGAGTACCCGAGGGACTCCACAGTGTTATTGAGGAAGAATCCAGGGGCCAAGGGAGACAGACATCTCATGGCATATATTTGAGAATAGAAAGAGGCTTGAAGAGGCGGGAGAAATGGCTTAGTGGTTAAGGCACTTGCCTGCAAAGCCAAAGGACCCAGGCTTAATTCCCCAGGACCCACGTTAGCCAGATACACAAGGGGGCACATGTGTCTACAGTTTGTTTGCAGTGGCTGGAAGCCATGGCGCACCCTCTCTCTCTCTCTCTCTCTCTCTCTCTCTCTCTCTCTCTCTTTTTCTCCCTCTTTCTCTGTCAAGTTGATAAATAAATAATTTAAAAATATTTTATTTATTTATTTATCTGAGAGACAGAGAGAGAGAATGGGCACTCCAGGGCCTCCAGCCACTGCAAACAAACTCCATACGTGTGTGCCCCCTTGTGCATCTATCTGGCTAGCATGGGTCCTGGGGTCCTTTGGCTTTGCAGGCAAATGCCTTAACCACTAAGCCATCCCCCCAACCCATAAATTATATATATATATATTTAAGAAATTTGAGCTGGGTGTGGTGGCACATGCCTTTAATCACAACACTCAGGAGGCAGAGGTAGGAGGATCGCCCTGAGTTCAAGGCCACCCTGAGACTACATAGTGAATTCCATGTCAGCCTGGGCTAGAGTGAGACCCTACCTCAAAAAAACAACAAAAAAGAGAGAGAGAGATTTGAAATTCTCCCACCCACCAAGTGATTTGACATGCCCTCCATCCCCAAGAACTTGCCCCTAAACTCCCATTTCCTTGTCTCTGCTTGGGAAAAGAGAGACACCCAAAGAGGCCAGGTTCCCTTTTGGCGAAAACACCAAGGCCTGAGACCTCGTGGCTACTCAGGCCCATGTTCTGCGCAGTTCTGGTGTCTCTTACCAAGCATGCTTCAGTAAAATCTCCATAGGAAATTTGCCCTGTAGGCCTTTGTATTACTTCACCCTTATCTCCTATCAGACGTGTTTCCAGACAGCATCTGGCACTAACGGGTGAGAATCAAGTTCATCCCTCCATGGTCCATCGCCTCCGCACCCGTGTGCTTTCCGTAGAGGAACATCTGGCTGGATGGCCAACTCCGGACCTCATGTTGAGCTGGGCTGGCCCTGGTCCTGCGTCGGCAATGTTGGGGTGCCCCCTGGTGGACAGAAAAGAAGGGGTTGGCATGCTTGCTCAACAGAACTTCCTCCTGGAAGGCAGTAGAGGTGGCTGGCTTGATGCTTGCCTTGGGGCTGGGGATATGGCTTGATAGGTAACATGCTCGCTGCGCAGGCGTCAGGATGTGCCTGGCATGGTGGCGCATGCCTAGAATCCTAGCCCCGGGGAGGCAGAAGCAGGCAGATCTTTGGGACTTGTTAGCTAGCTTGTCTGACCGAACCAGTTAAGTTCCAGGTTCTCTGAGAACCCCTTGTCTCGTAAGAATAAGGTGGAGAGGATGAGAAGATAGCTGCGTGGTTAAAGGCACTTGCTGTGCAAGCCTTCTGGAAGAATAGAGGTCAGATCCGTGCGACACTGGGCGCGCAGTGGCACACACATCCACGATCCCAGCATGTCCGCAGCAGTAGGGGAGGCAGAGTCGGGAGAATGTTGGCAAAACACAGGAACGTGACTTGCCCAGTTGCACAGTAGGAATTCAAAGTCTGAATTCTACCAAGCCAGGTGCCTGTGGGACGTACAGAAAGACATGAAAGGGCTGGGGAGATGGCATAGTGGTTATGATGCTTGCCTGCAAAGCCAAAAGACCTAGGTTCTGTTATGTCCAGTTCTCGGCGCCCCAGTGACCACCAAGGAGAACCAAACACGTATGCAAAGGCAAGGAGCCTTATTTCGGGCTGAAGCTCGGATTCTTGACTTCACCAAGGCAGTGGATCCGTACAAGAGCCCTGAGGGGCAGGGAGGGCAGGTTTTTTATAGGGATTTGAACAAAGAAGTAGGGGAATGGTTACATGATTGGTAGATTTAAGTAGTAACTGCACTTGTATTTTTCTTAGGATATTGCTTAGGATATTGGGGGGCAGAATTGGTGGGCAGGGGGCTAGGGGAATTTCAACCAGATTAGGTAACCTTTGTTGTGATTGGCTAAGTGTGTTTTGAGGAACTTAAGCAACTTATCTTATGACTGTAGAAATGTATGGCATAGGTAGTTTGTGATCTTTTTTCAGTAACTGTTAAATTCTTACTTAAACCTTGCTGGGAAACAGAAACTTAGGCCTACTGGTGACTCTGAAGCCTGTCATGGAGTCCCTCTGGTTCCTGAGCCCTTCAGTTTGATTCCCCAGGACCCACGTAAAGCCAGATGCACAAAAATGGCACATGTACCTGGAGTTCTTTTGCAGTGTCTAGAGGCCCTGCTGCGCCCATTCTGTCTGACTGTCTGTCTGTCTTCTATCTCTGCTTGCAAATAAATAAATAAAAATTTAAATGTATAGGGCTGGAGAAATTGCTTAGCGGTTACGGTGCTTGCCTACAAAGCCAAAGGACCTAGGTTCAATTCCCCAGGACCCATGTGAGCCAGATGCACGTGGTGACGCATGTGTCTGGTGTTCGTTTGCAGTGGCTTGAGGCCCTAGAATTCACATTCTCTATCTGCCTCTCTCTCTTTCTCTCTTTCCCTCTCTCTCTCAATAAATAAATAAATAAAATATATTTAAAAAATTTAAATGTATGTATATATATATATATATATATATATATATATATATATATATATATATATTTTAAGACATGGTAACAATAACCTTGAGGTGGCCCTTGTGGCGTTCAAGGGGTTCACACCAGGAGGACAGCTTGCCCAGCGTGACACGGCATTGGCATTACTGCTCGATGGAGAACCCTGGGGTTCAGTCTATAATATCCAGGAGCTGGGATGCATCTACCGCAATGGAAGGCAAACTCAGGAGAACCCCAAAGCTTATGGGCTAGTGTGATGTCCGTGGCGGCAAAACAGCAGAGGGACCCTGCCTCGAGGTAGAAGGCGAGGACCAAGGCTGAGGCTGTCCTCTGACATCCACATGTCGGCCCTGTGGCATGCACACATACACAGTGAATTCCAGGTCAGCCTACCTCGGAAAACAAGAAACAAACAAAATAAATAAAGGGTGTTTCTTAAACACATACCACACACCCACATGAGACAGGAAATGAGCAACTTTTTGGCTTGTTTGTTTTGTTTTTCAAGGTAGGGTCTCACTCTGGCCCAGGCTGACCTGAAATTCCCTACATAGTCTCAGGGTGGCCTCGAACTCCCGGCAATCCTGCCTCTGCCTCCCAAGTGCTGAGATTAAAGGTGTGTGCCATGAACACCCGGTTCTCTGGCTAACATTTTTATAGAGTGATTTTCATCAGTATTGGTTATGATGGGAGATAAAAGGTTGCCTGTAGACATTTTTCAATCACCTAGGAAGATCATATGGAGTAGAATAACTGAGGCATTCTTTTTACTAGGTTTCTTTTTTTTTTTTTTTTTTTTGAAGTAGGGTTTCACTCTAGCCCAGGCTGACCTGGAATTCACTATGGAGTCTCAGGGTGGCCTTGAACTCACGGTGATCCTCCTACCTCTGCCTCCCGAGTGCTGGGATCAAAGGCGTGCACCACCATGCCTGGCTGTTTGTTTGTTTTTAATTATTTATTTATTTATTAGAGAGAGAGAGAGAGACAGAAAGAGGCAGAGAGAAAGAGAGAATGGGCGCGCCAGGGCCTCCGGCCACTGCAAACGAACTCCAGATGTGTGCGCCCCCTTGTGCATCTGGCTAATGTGGGTCCTGGGGAATCGAGCCTCAAACCGGGGTCCTTAGGCTCACAGGCAAGCGCTTAACCGCTAAGCCATCTCTCCAGCCCTTGTTTTTTTTAATATATATATGTTTTTTATTTGAGAGAGAGAGAGAGGAAGAAACAGATAGAGAGAAAGAGAATAGGTGCACCAGGGCCTCCAGCCACTGCAAATGAATTCCAGATGCCTGCACCACCTTGTGCCTCTGGCTTATGTGGGCCCTGGAGATTCCAACCAAGGTCCTTTGGTTTTGCAGGCAAGTGCCTTAACCATTAAGCCATCTCTCCAGCCCGTTTTTACTATGTTTCTGATGAGGTCATGGACCAAGCATCCATTCTTTGAGAGGTAATCTCTGTTAACCGTAGTGTCCAAGTGTGTCAGGGATGACAACGGATCTAGATTCTTATCACTGAAAAGCGCTCCTTGCATTGGCAGTCAAGAGCTGTCAGCTGAGCCTGCGTGGCTTGTGCTGGGAACCTAAGCCCTTGCGCCCACCTTCATTTTCATGCGGCACACTGGTCATGTTCCATGGCTCTCGGCTCTTGGCTGCGTGACTCTTTCAGTTTGAATGAAAATTTCAAACTGTTGTTCTGGACACTACTGTGCCTGGTTACGTCTGTCACCAGTCTTCCTGACCCAGGGGAATGTCCAGCGGAGGCGTTATAGATTACCTGTCAGTTTGGATGAATTCAAACTCAAAAACCCCCTTAGCACAAGACTTGGTCAGTACATCCTGGAGTGACGTCCACTTGGTGCATCTTTGCTCTCAGTAAATTCCACTGCCACAGTTGAGGCACAAAGACACAGCCCCAGGAGCTGGGGAGAAGGCTCGGGAGGCAAAGGGGCTGCTGCAAAAGCATAAGGACCTGAGTTCAGATCCCCAGCACCCATGTAAAAGCCAGCTATGGGGCTGGAGGGATGGCTTAGCAGTTAAGACGCTTGCCTGAAAAGCCAAAGGACTCAAGTTTAATTCCCCAGGACCCACATTAGCCAGATGCACAAGGGGACACGCTCATCTAGAGTTCGTTTGCAGTGGCTGGAGACCCTGTCATGCCCATTCTCTCCCTCTCCCTCTCTCTGACTTAAATAAATAATTTTTTTAAAGCCAGATATGGCGGTGTGTGCCTGTTATCCCCATGCTGGGGCGACAGACACCACAGAGTTCCCTGGGGTTAGCCAAGTCTGTGAATTCTGGGCTCGTTGCAAGACCCTGTCTCAAATAAGATGGAGGGAGACTGGGGGTGACACCCAGCATTGATCTCTGGCTCCCATGTGCATGCACACACGTATCACATACACGTAAACAAAACCCCACACATAACAGGCTGGAGAGCTGGGACCATCTGGCTTTCAAATCAAGCGCCTTAACTGAGCCATCGCTCCAGCCCAGAGATGAGAGGGTGTCGTGAGACACGCGGATACGAGCGGCAGAGTCAGAGCGCCTCTGCCTCTCGGAATGTGGTGCAGACATAGACGACAGCACAGAAATAAACAGCGCGGTGTGCTCACGCATCCCTGCCGCCCACGGCCCGTGGGAGCAGAGACTGGGGAGTCCCCGGGGTTCGCCGGTCAGCCAGTCTGTCTGAAATGACAGTTCCAGGTTCAAAAACTCCGACTCAAGGAAACAAGCAGATAATAAGCGACAGAGGAAGACACCGGCCTGATGGCTGCCCGTGGCTTAGGAATTGTATTTACTTTTCTTTAAAAAAAGAAATTAAGAAAGGAAGGGAGGAGGGTACTTAATAGGTTGATATTGTATATATGTAAGTACAATGATTGCGATGGGGGGAATATGATGGAGAATGGAATTTCACAGGGGAAAGTGGGGGGGAGGGGAGGGAATTACCATGGGATTTTTTTTATAATCATGGAAAATGCTAATAAAAATTAAAAAAAAATTAAGACATGATGGTGCATGTGTCTGGAGTCTGTTTGCAATGGCTACAGGCCCTGGTGCGCCCCATTTTCTCTCTCTCTCTCTCTTTCTTCTCAATTTTTATTAACATTTTCCATGATTATAAAAAATATCCCATAGTAATTCCCTCCCTCCCCCATCTCTCTCTTTCCAATACATAAATAAAAATAAAATACATCTAAAATATTAAATGGACAAACTGGAATTTCCATGTTCTCTTGGGAGGAAAGAGAGGAGGAGAAGATCTGATGGACGCAGCTGGCCGGGGTCACCGCAGGGTGTCCTCAAGGCACCGCCGTCCTGCTCAGAACCCTCTTCTTTAAAGTATTTTTATTTATTTATTTGAGAAAGGGGGGAGAGAGAGAGAGAAAATGGGCATGTCAGGGCCTCCAGCCGCTGCAAACAAACTCCAGATGCATGCTCCACCTTGTGCGTCTGGCTTACTTGGGTCCTGGGGAATCGAACATGGATCCTTTAGCTTTGCAGGCAAGTGCCTTAACCACTAAGCCATCTCTCCAGCCCTCAGAACCCCTCTTCTGCTGGATGTGTTATCTCCCTTCCTGCATGGAGGCAGTGAATTTACATGTGTGTGTGTGTGTGTGTGTGTGAAAGTGTGATGGACTTCGCCTAACCACGTTTTTCTCCGTCCTCACTCTCTCCTTCATTTCTTCACCCCCGCACGCCTGCCTCGTCACAGGTCTTGGGACTGCTGGTCTGGACGCTGATCGCCGGAACTGAGTACTTCCGGGTCCCCGCCTTTGGCTGGGTCATGTTCGTGGCTGTCTTTTACTGGGTCCTCACCGTGTTCTTCCTCATCGTCTACATCACCATGACCTACACTAGGATCCCCCAGGTGCCCTGGACCACAGTGGTAAGGACACCCCAGGGGCTGCTCCTGTGTCGTGCTGTGAGGTGGGACAGCAGGCATCTTCGGGTTAACGCAGGGTCACCTCTTTGCTTGCACAGGGTGGCCCAAGCCCAGATAACCATGGTCACATGACCTAGATGACCCCCCCCATGTGTTCACACCTGAGTGTGAAACTGGACATGTCACAAGCGTCTGCATAGCAAGTAGACAAAGGGCACGCCAGTTCTTCACATCAGGTGACTGAGCCAAGAAATGCCGGGGTCCAGGGCTGGGGAACTGGCTCACTGGGTAACGACACTTGTCACACAAACATGAGGGCCTGACTCACCCGAGTTCCACTCACCAGCACCCACATAAGTAGCTGGGACATGACCATGCACACACAGAACCCCGGTCCTGTTGGGATCAGAGACCAAAGAATCACTGGGGCTCCCTGGTCAGCCAGTCAGGCAGAAAATGACAGCTGCAGATGAGATCTGTCTCAAGGAAACAGTGGTCGAGGAGAACACTTGACGCTCTCCTCTGGCCTCTATCTCATGAGCACAAGGGGCGCACACACACAATACACACACGCACTTGTGCACACACACCCCTCCCCCGAAATCTGGCTTCTCTCAGGTAGCTGCTTGTTTTATAAGCCCTCCAAAAACAGTGTCCCCTGGAAACAGGTATGTCTAGACACCAACAATTCTAGATTTTGTTTCCTTCAAACTTTTCTCGTCCTCACAATCACAGCTCTTAATGTTAGGTGTGCTGTATGTGATTGGTGAAGATGGAACTCGAAAGAGACTATAAATACGAACCGAACAGCCACGCGCTGGAGAGATGGCTGAGCGATTAAGCTCTTGCCTGTGAAGCCTGAGGACCCCGGTTTGAGGCTCGATTCCCCAGGACCCACCTAAGCCAGATGCACGAGGTGGCACATGCATCTGGAGTTCGTTTGCAGTGGCTAGAAGCCCTGGCGTGTCCATTCTCTCTCTCTGTCTGCCTCTTTGTCTGTTTGTCTGCTGCTCTCAAATAAATAAAACTTTAAAAAATAATTAGGGAAAAAATTCAAAAGTATTATTCTAGTATGGTGGTGGTTCACAGCTGTAATACCAGTAGTCAGAAGGCTGTGACAAGAGGGTTGTCTTGTCTGTGAGCCTAGCCTGGGGCCATATAATGTAGCCAGGGCTACATCGAGACCCTACCTTAAAAAAAAGTTTTTTTTTAAACCTTGAAAGTGCTGTGTTTAGTTAGGTATAAACAGCCAACTTGACACATAAGTCTGAATTAGTGCTATTTTAAAAATATTTTGGGCTGGAGAGATGGCTTAGCGGTTAAGCGCTTGCCTGTGAAGCCTAAGGACCCCAGTTCGAGGCTCGGTTCCCCAGGTCCCACGTTAGCCAGATGCACAAGGGGGCGCACGCGTCTGGAGTTCATTTGCAGAGGCTGGAAGCCCTGGTGTGCCCATTCTCTCTCTCTCCCTTTATCTGTCTTTCTCTCTGTGTCTGTTGCTCTCAAATAAATAAATAAATAAATAAAAATATATATTTTTATTAAGCCACGCATGGTGGTACACACCTTTAAGTCCAACACTCAGGAGACAGAGGTAAGAGGATCGCTGTGAGTGTGAGGCCACCTGAGAGAGACTACGGAGTGAATTCCAGATCAGCCTGGGCTAGAGCAAGATCCTACCTCAAAAAAATATTTTCTTGATTTATTAGAGAGAAAGAGAGAGAGAATGAGTATGCCAGGGCCTCTAGCCACTGCAAACAGACTTCAGATGAATGTGCCACCATGTGCATCTGGCTTATGTGGTTACTGGGGAATCGAACCTGGGTCCTTAAGCAGGTAAGCGCCTTAACCACTAAGCCATCTTTCCAGCCTTGAATCAGTGTTTTGCATTTACTATGCATATACACTACCCTTGATTTCATTAGACATTTTTTCTTATTACATTTTATAGTTTTAGAAATTAGTTATTTACTTATGTGTGAGAGAGAATGGGTGTGCCAGGACCTCCAGTCACTGCAAACGAACTCCAGACGCATGCACTACTTTGTGCATCTGCCTTTACATGGGTACTGGGGAAATGAATCTGGGTTGTTAGGCTTTGCAGGCAACAGCCTTAACCATTGAGCTATCCCTCCAGCCCTTCATGAAACTTTTTTTTTTTTTTTTGGTTTTTCGAGGTAGGGTCTCACTCTGGTCCAGGCTGACCTGGAATTAACTCTGTCATCTCAGGGTGGCCTTGAACTCATGGCAATCCTCCTACCTCTGCCTCCCGAGTGCTGGGATTAAAGGCGTGCGCCACCACGCCCGGCTCGAAACTTTTTTTTTATTCAAGGTAGTGTCTCAGTCTAGCTCAGGCTGACCTGGAATTCACTATGGAGTCTTAGGGTGGCTTTGAACTCATGGCAATCCTCCTACCTCCACCTCCCAAGTGCTGGGATTAAAGGCGTGCGCCACCACGCCCAGTTCCTTCATGAACCTTTTTAAAAACACTCTGCCTGCTAGTGAATGGGTCACCCCTGAGGGTGGTGACTTGTCTCATGTTCTCACCTGGATTCTTGGAAGGTGGTGCAGGCTACATGGCTCAGTCAGTTTTTCCAAACCTTCCTCAGAAATTGGCATTTGGCCGGGTATGGTGGCACACGCCTTTAATCCCAGTACTTGGGAGGCAGAGGTAGAAGGATCGCCATGAGTTCAAGGCCAACCTGAGACTACATAGTGAATTCCAGGTCAGCCTGAGCTAGAGTGAGACCCTACCTCATGGGAAAAAAAAAGTGAAAGAAATTGGCATTTGGTTCCAGCCCATAGGAACCCTTTGGGTCAATAAATGTACCTTCTTTCGCTGTAAAGGGACTCGGCACCCTTAGCACTGGGGCCTCTTAAATTGCAGTCCCCAGTCTCACAGGGTGGAGGCAGAACAAAGAGTGGCCAGCTATTGAAGTTTTTTTCTGTATGGGCCTTTATTTGAGAATAGAGTGCTTTTATAGTGAGCCAGGATGGAATTTCAGGAGAGTGGCCTCCCTTTCATGCGCTCCCAAAAAGAGCAGCTAGCTGCCTTTGGCAAGATGCTGAGCTCTCCCTGTAGCTTGCTCCACACTATGGCTGGGGGTCTGCAGAGCGGCCAGGAGCTCGAGGGTCTTCCCGCCCGGACCGTCCCTCAGTCAGGGTCACGCCTCAGCACCAGCAGGATGGCATGATACTTTGAGGCCCGTCGGTGCCCTCTTTTTTTGTTGTTGTTTATTTTTATTTGTTCACTTGAGAGTGACAGAGAAAGAGGCAGATAGAGAGAGGGAGAGAGAATAGGCACCCCAGGGCCTCCAGCCACTTCAAATGAACTCCAGAAACGTGCGCCCCCTTGTGCATCTGGCTAATGTGGGTCCTGGGGAATCGAGCCTCGAACAGGGGTTTTTAGGGTTCACAGGCAAGCGCTTAACTGCTAAGCCATCTCTCCAGCCCCAGTGCCCTCTTTTGTACTCATCTTGGGGGCTGTTTTCTTTCTTTCTTTTTGAGTCTTTTTATTTTATTTTATTTTTGAGGTAGGGTCTCACTCTAGCCCAGGCTAACCTGGAATTCAGCCTGTATTCTCAGGGTGGCCTTGAACCCACAGTGCTCCTCCTACCTCTGCCTCCTAAGTGCTGGCATTAAAGGTGTGCACCTGGCTCCATTAGGTTCTTTTGTTTCCCCTCGCTGTCTGCTTTCTACTGAACTTTCCAAGTAGCCCCTCTTCTGTTTTGTTTCTTTGTTTTTTGTTTTTTGTTTTTGTTTTTGTTTTTTTGAGGTAGGGTCTCACTCTGGCTCAGGCTGACCGGGAATTCACTATGTAGTCTCAGGGTGGCCTTGAACTCACGGCGATCCTCCTACCTCTGCCTCCCAAGTGCTGGGATTAAAGCGTGCGCCACCACGCCCGGCTTCCCTCTTCTGTTTTGAGGTCCTTTTTCCCTCCATCGTCCACGATGACATGTTTATGGGCCGAATAATGCGCAGGCCTTGTTCAGGGAATGGCAGGTACTATGAAGCCATGAACGCAAATAAATAAATAAATACCAATAAAATATTTAAAAGAAGCCGGGCGTGGTGGCACAGGCCTTTAATCCCAGCACTCGGGAGGCAGAGGTAAGAGGATCGCCATGAGTTTGAGGCCGGCCTGAGACTCCATAGTGAATTCCAGGTCAGCCTGAGCCAGAGTGAGACCCAACCTTGGGAAAAAAAAAAAAAGCAAACAAACCAAAAAAATGGGAAAACAAAAACAAAAGGCTGTGAGGACAGACAGAGGAGCTCATATCACTTTCTTTTCCCTGGGAATCTCAGCCCATGAGAATTCCTCCCAACTCCAGGATAGATGTGTGGGAGGGTCACAGCTGGGGTGAGGTAGACGGCGCTGGGTTATCTTCTCCTGCCCCCCGTCCTCCCCTCCTTACCTCCCCCCCCCCCCGCATTACCACAGTGAGGTTTGGGCGGGATGGGGACCAAGAGCCAGCTGAGAAAGAGTCCTGGCTGAAGGAACATTATGATGTCTAGGGACCTTTCAGGACAGAGTGGCACTGGGCGCCTGAGCTGCGGTGGCATGCTGTCCTCTTTGCTAGCAGCTGCCCCCTCGTGGCCTCCCCTAGCTGCCCACTTGGGTCCTCACACACCTGAGTGCAGGTCTGGTCTCTTGGGTGAGGTCCTTGGGATCCCACATTTGAGTCTTTCTGGGCTCTTGACAGTCACGGTCACATGAAACTCTTCAGTCAGCGGCATCCAGCCAAGTTTGTCCTCCCTCCCTCCCTCCCTCTCTCTCTCTCTTTCTTTCTTTCTTTCTTACTTATTGTTTTGTTTTGTTTTTCGAGGTAGGGTCTCACTCTAGCCCAGGCTGACCTGGAATTCACTATGTAGTCTCAGGGTGGCCTTGAACTCACGGCCATCCTGCTACCTCTGCCTCCCAAGTGCTGGGATTAAAGGTGTGCACCACCATGCCCGGCAAGTTCTTTCTTTAAAATTTTTTTTTTAAATTTATTTGCAAGCAGAGAGAGATAGAGAGAAGAGAGACAGAGAGAATGGACGCACCAGGGCCTCCAACCAGTGTAGATGAACTCCAGATGTATGCGCCACTTTGCGCGTCTGGTTTTACACGGGTCCTGGGGAATCAAACTTGGGTTGTGAGCCTTTGCAGGCAAGTGCCTTCCCTGCTAAGCCATCTCTCCAGCCCTCCCTCCAGCTGACTTCTTCATTTATGAATTTAAAGAATGAAATCCCTACACATTGTAGAGGGTGAAGTTTAGAAAATGTTTATTATATAGAGGGAAAGAATACAGGACTCTGGCCCAAGAGGAGGCAGGAACAGGGTTTCTGGAAATGGGAAAGTCCACCTAGAGACCCGGGTTGGGGTCTTTCATGGCCTGGACAGAGGCTGAACTAAGCCCTGGTGCTGGGTAAGGGACAGTCTTCCCAGGATCTTAATGTCCAGGAATGGTGATTATCTCTTCCTGGAAAGGGGAAGTCCTTTCGGGAATAAAATAAGGAAAGGCCCTTCTGTCATCTCTGCTGTTCAGCAGAGTGGAATGACTTCTTGAGTGAGGAGGAGATGAGGATGGTCCAAATTTTTCCCCTACAGGCTCCAAGACACCCCTTATTTTGGCTTTGGGGGGGAGGTGCATGACCCCCAACCGGGCTCACTTTCTTTGCTCCCGCTGCCCCTCTCCCTCACAGGGCCTGTGTTTCAACAGCAGTGCCTTCCTCTTGTACCTCTCGGCTGCCATCGTGGATGCGTCTTCCGTCGCCCCAGAGAAGGACAGTCACAACTTTAACAGCTGGGCAGCCTCCTCGGTGAGTGAGTCTCCCTGTCTGTTCCCCCGAGGTGGTCCTCCTTCCTCTCCCTCGCCAAGGCCTGCCTGGCATCAGAAGCACAACGTGCCACTCTGACAGTGAAACAGTTGTCTGATTGATGGTGTGCCACGTGAGACTGCTTGGGTTACAGTCACAGGGCCAGAGTGAGGCAGGAATGTGAGAGAATTGGAGCTGGTTGGTACAGTCCCCTGGCCTGCAGCCCTTCTGATTAGGTTAGGGGTGGCTGTAGATAGAAAGCTCCGTATGCTCACGGTTGGACTTTTAGAAAGTGGGAAGGCAGGCTGGAGAGATGGCTTCGCAGTTAAGGCGCTTGCCTGTGAAGCCTCAGGACCCATGTTTGACTCTCCAGATCCCACCTTAGCCAGATGCACAAAGGTGAGGCAAGCGCAAGGCCGCACAGGCCCACTAGGTGGCGCAAGCGTCTGGAGTTCGATTTCAGTGGCTGAGGCCCTAGCGTGCCAATTCTCTCTCTCCTCTCTCTGTCTCTCACTCTCTCTAAAAATAAAAGTAAACTAATTAATTAATTTTAAAAATTGTATAGCAAACATGAGGATATGTATATATGTAAATGACATATATGTATATATATTTTTTTGTTTTTTGTTTTTTGGGGTTTTTTTTTGAGGTAGCATCTCAATGTGGCTCAGGCTGACTTGGAATTCACTATGTAGTCTCAGGGTGGCCTCGAACTCATGGTGATCCTCCTGCTTCTGCCTCCTGAGTGCTGGATAAGCTGTCTTCCCTGGAATTCACTATGTAGTCTCAGGGTGGCCTCGAACTCATGGTGATCCTCCTACCTCTGCCTCCTGAGTGCTGGGATTAAAGGCATGCGCCACCACGCCCAGCTACTCAACATATTTTCTGTCCCACTTTGCTTCCTGCAGTTTTTTGCTTTCCTGGTAACCATCTGCTACGCCGGCAACACGTACTTCAGTTTCATAGCATGGAGATCCAGTACTGCACAATGACCTGCAACTGAGACCATTGAAAGGAATGCTCAGAAGACTCTCACTGTTAAAAACAAAAACAAAAGCAAAAAAAAAAAAAAAAAAACAGCTGTAGGTTTAATGTATATTTCCACAGAATTGTATTTAACTCATGTTTTTATATCGTAGTGAAATTTGCTCATAGCGGTTTATTACAGTTTAAGCTGGATACTTGAAAAGTGTTGGGTCTTATTAAAAAAAAAGGACCTTGACGTCTTCATAGATTATATTTTCTTACACAATGTATAAATAAATTGCTAATATTAAGGACGTGTCCAGTGTGTAAAGCTAACTGTTAAGATGCCGGATCCTTTGGCGATTAAATGTTTCAGAATTCTAGCTCCTGTCGTGTCTGAGTGGGGAAGGGACGGCCAGAGCCTGGGCGCTGGGGGGACAGTGTCCCGCTCACGGGGTTGCCGCAGGCCATATTGTCGGGAGACGCTTATCCTCGGTCACCAGGGCGTGTGGCAGGAAGGGATTCGTCTCCTCAGGTGTGGGGACCTTAATGCCCATGACTCATGTCCCAGTGTGGCCCAGAAAGCACTGAATGAGACCTCCTTACTACTATTCCAGAAACAGGCCTTGGCAGATTTCGTGTGTGTGTGTGTGTGTGTGTGTGTGTGTGTGTGTGTGTGTGCGTGAATGTGTTTTCTTTCTCTTCCCTTTATGGAGCCTTGATTACAATTACTTTTTAAAAAGTTAAACACACACACACAAATCCACAGAATAGAAGGAAGGCATAGGGCTGGAGAGATGGCTTAGCGGTTAAGCGCTTGCCTGTGAAGCCTAAGGACCCCGGTTCGACGCTCAGTTCCCCAGGTCCCACGTTAGCCAGATGCACAAGGGGGCGCACGCGTCTGGAGTTCGTTTGCAGTGGCTGGAGGCCCTGGCACGCCCGTTCTCAATCTCTCTCTCTCTATCTCTTTCTCTCTCTGTCACTCTCAAATAAATAAATAAAAAATGAACAAAAAAAAAAAAAAAAAAAAGAAGGAAGGCTGACCTGGAATTCACAGCGATTATCCTTACCTCTGCCTCCTGAGTGTTGGGATTAAAGGCGTGTGCCACCACGCCTGGCTTCCTTCCCTTGCTTTTAGTGTGTGTTGTAGTATATGTGGTGTGTGCACAGGTGTGTGCACATGTGTGCAGAGACGTTGGAGAGCATTGAGTGTCCTCTATCAATCTTCTGCCTGCTTTTAAAATATTTTATTTATTTTCTTGAGAAAGGGAGAGAGAGAGAGAGAGAAAATGGGCGCACCTGGGCCTCCAGCCACTGCAAATGAATTCCAGATGCATTTGCCACCTTGTGCATCTGGCTTATGTGGATACTGAGGAATTGAACCTGGGTTCTTAGGCTTCACAGGCAAACACCTTAGCCACTAAGCCATCTCCAGGCCCTGCCTTATTTTCTTTAGATAATCTCTCACTGAACCTAGAGCTGCCATTTTTTCCAGTCAGACTGGCTGACCAGTGAACCCCAGTAATCTTCTCATCTCTGCCCCAACTCAGTGCTGGGGTTATAGGCGCATGTGGCCACACCCAGTTTTGTTTTGTTTTGTTGTTTTGTTGGTTGCCTGGTTGGTTTTTCAAAGTAGGGTTTCACTCTAGTTTGGGCTAACCTGGAATTCACTATGTAGTCTCAGGGTGGTCTCTACCTGTGCGTCCTGAGTGGTGGGATTAAAGGCGAGTACCACCACACCCAGCTCTTGTTTGTTTGTTCTTTTTTTTTTTTTTTCCCCAAGGTACGGTCTCACTTTTAGTTCAGGATGATCTGTAATTCACTATGTCTCAGAGTGGCCTTGAACTCATGGCAATCCTACCTCTGCCCCTTGAGTGCTGGGAATAAAGGCGTGTGCCCACATACCCAGCCATATATATATATATATATATATAATTTATTTGCAAGCACAAAGAGATAGAAGAGAGACAAATAGAAGGGGACTCCAGGGCCTCTAGCCACTGTGACAGAACAGTTAAATGTGCCACTGTCCATCTGGCTTTATGTGGGTGCTAAAGAATCGAACCTGCATCATTAGCCACCTTAACCACTGAGCATCTTTCCAACCCAGGCTGACCTGGAATTCACTCTAGTCTCAGGGTGGCCTCGAACTCATGGCAATCCTCCTACCTCTGCCTCCCAAGTGCTGCGATTAAAGGCGTGCGCCACCACACCTGGCCATTTTTTTTCAAATTTTTATTAACAACTTCCATGATTATAAAAAATATCCCATGGTAATACCCTCCCTTCCCCCACTTTCCCCTTTGAAATTCCACTCTCCATCATATCCCCTCCCCTTGTCAATCAGTCTCTCTTTTATTTTGATGTCATGATCTTTTCTTCCTTTTATGTCTTATGTCTTGTGTAGGTAGTGTCAGGCACTATGAGGTCATGGATATGCAGGCCATTTTGTAAAAATATTTTTAGGAATATATATAGTTTTTTTTTTAATTATTTTTATTTATTTATTCGAAAGTGACAGAGAAAGAGGCAGATAGAGACAGAGAGAGAATGGGCGCTTCCGGGCCTCCAGCCACTGCAAATGAACTCCAGACGCATGCGCCCCCTTGTGCATCTGGCTCATGTGGGTCCTAGGGAATCGAGCCTCGAACCGAGGTCCTTAGGCTTCACAGGCAAGTGCTTAACTGCTAAGCCATCTCTCCAGCCCTATAGTTGTTTTTATTTTTTTTATTTTTATTTTTCTTAAGGTAGGGTCTCTCTCTAGCCCAGGCTGACCTGGAATTCACTATGTAGTCTCAGGGTAGCCTCAAACTCAGTGATCCTCCTACCTCAGCCTCCCAAGTGCTGGGATTAAAGGCATGTGTCACTACGCCTGGCTTAAGAAAAATAATGTGTGTGTGTGTGTGTGTGTGTGTGTGTATTTAAATTTTTTTATTTATTTGAGAGAGTCAGCGAGAGAGACAGTGAATGGACACACCAGGGCCTCCAGCCACTGCAAACAAACTCCAGATGCATGTTCCCCTTGTGCATCTGGCATGCCCATTCTTTCTCTCTATCTCCCTCTTTCTCTCTCTGTTAGCTGCTCTCAAATAAATAAAAATAAACAAAAAAAATTTTAAATAAATAAAAGTTTTTAAAAATCTTTCTATCTGCAAACCCTAACAGCCCAGGTTCAATTCCTCAGTACCCAGGTAAAGCCAGACACAAAGGGGCACATGTATCTGGAGTTCGTTTGCAGTGGCCTAAGTCCCTGGCATGGCCATTCTTTCTCTGTTTGCAAATAAATAAATTTATAAAAACATTAAATTTTTTTTTGATTATTTGTGAACAGAAAGAGAAGCCAAGAGAGAGAATGGCCATACCAGGGCCTCCTGCCATTGCAAACAAACTCTAGACACACACATCACTTTGCATTTCTGGCTTTTTGTGGGTACTGGGGAATCGAACTCAAGCCATCGGGTTTTGCATGCAATCACTCTTAACCACTGAGCCATCTCTCCAGGCTCTCTACCCAACTTCTTTATGTGGGTCCTTATACTTGCGCAGTAAGGGCTCTTCCTTGTCCAGCCAACGAACTCCAGCTAAGTGGGGCTGAAGTTTTTAGGGTGAGTGTACCGTGATGCCGTTAGCAGGTGTTTTCAGATGGGGGGGAGACCTCCAGCGGGCAGGCAGATGTAGGCAGAGGGGAAGTGTTTTTAGGCAGGACAGTTCCTGCTGGAGCAGCGGGTCCAATGGGGGAGTTTTCAGCGTGAGCTTTTGAAAAACAACAAAACCGCAGGAACGTTAGCAGACCTGCTTGCATGCCCGGGCTGAGGTCAAGCCCTCTCGATAAGATGCCACCCCGTGGGCACTCAGGACTCCTTATGGGCTCTTTTGCTTGAGGAATATTAGAGTCACTGCTTCAGGTTCCTACTCCAAGCCCCATTTCTCCCCATCTAAGAGACATCAGGGTGTTTTGTTTGGTTTGGTTTTTGGTGTCTGAAAACCACCTCCCCAAACCTTTAACGTCTCACTGAGGCATGCTGTGGGCGGATGGGAGTGTGGCTGCCCTGGTAGAGCACACCAGAAGACCTAGGTGTGACCTCCCCAGCACCTCAGCTGCGTGGGATGGCACACACCTGTAATCCCAGCATCGAGGCCTGAGGAGCAGAAGTTCATCCTCAGCTGTGTTAACAAGTTCAAAGCCATCTTGTGAAACATGAGACCTGGTCTAAAAACCAGAAGGAAAAAAACAAAAAAAAACTTTCAGGCTGGAGAAATGACTTAGCCGTTAAGGCACTTGACTGCAAAGCCAAAGAACCCAGGTTCAATTCCCCAGGACCCACGTAAGCCAGATGCACAGGGCGGTGCATGCATCTGTAGTTTGTTTGCAGTGGCTGGAGGCCCTGGAACACCATTCTCTCTGTCTTCCCCTCTCTCTCTCTCTCTCTCTCTCCCTCTCTCTCTCTCTCTCTCTCTCTCTCTCTCTCTCTCTCAAATAAGTTTTTTAAGAAATGTCCTTGGGTGGCAGATGAGGCGCATCTTATCTACAGGCTGAGGGGAGGAGGCTCCAGACACAGGTGGGGGTGCAGTAAGGTTATGTGGGGGTGGTGTATAAAGCAACCCCGAGCTGACAGCCACGGAAGGCTGAGCGCTGTCACCTCAGGTCTGTAGATCAGAGCATCCCTACCAAATACTGCTTTTGCAAAATAAATAAAATGAGTTTGGGCTGGAGAGATGGCTTAGCGGTTAAGCGCTTGCCTGTGAAGCCTAAGGACCCCGGTTCGAGGCTCGGTTCCCCAGGTCCCACGTTAGCCAGATGCACAAGGGGGCGCACGCGTCTGGAGTTCGTTTGCAGAGGCTGGAAGCCCTGGCGCGCCCATTCTCTCTCTCTCCCTCTATCTGTCTTTCTCTCTGTGTCTGTCGCTCTCAAATAAATAAATAAATAAAAATTTAAAAAAAAATGAGCTTGTTCGAAGTAGCTGGAGGCACTAGCATGCTTGTTTTCTCCCTCCCCCTCTCTCTCTCTCTCTCTCTCTCTTTCTGCCTCCTCTTTATCTCTTTCTGCTTGTAAATAAATACAAAAATAAGGAAGGAAGGATAAAAATAAAACAGCCGTGTGCTTTCTTCCTGTCCCTCACTCCATCCTGTACTCACGGAAGCATATGTGCCTCCACTACGCTACGGGTTTCTGTCTGTCTGTCTGTCTGTCTGTCTGTTTTTTTTAAGTATTTTACTTGTAATCCAGGCACCATAAACAGAAGTCTGTTTCTAGAACTAGGAAGGAGGACTGCTTTCACGTGCTCTGGGAGCATTTGTCATTTCTGTAGCCTTGGCCACTGTTGCAGTCCGGCTCACATTGCTGGTAGAAATCACCCAACCAAGAGCAGCTTGTGGGAAAAAGAGGTTTATTTTGGCTTACAGGCTCGAGGGGAAGCTCCACGATGGCAGGGGAAAACGATGGCATGAGCAGAGGGTGGACATCACCTCCTGGCCCACATAAGGTGGACCACAGCAACAGGAGAGTGTGCCAAACACTGGCAAGGGGAAACTGGCTATAACACCCATAAGCCCGCCCCCACCAACACACTCCCTCCAGGAGACATTAATTCCCAAATCTCCATCAGCTGGGAACTTATCATTCAGAACGCCTGAGTTGATGGGGGACACCTGAATCAAACGACCACAGCCACCCGGAGGTAACATCTGGGGTGAAAAGTGCCACACAGTTCCGGTTCTTGGCTGAACGACGGCACTGAAGGTCTGTCTCAGTGGTGCAGGGTTGAGTGTGGGGTGCAGGACCCCCCCTGGCCATCCATCTTCCTTTGTGACTTCTCAGGAATATGTCTGTTCTCCCCAAAGCAAAATCGACATCTACAAGCATCTATTTTTTTTTATGTTTATTTTTATTTATTTATTTTTTTTTAATTTTTTGTTTATTTTTATTTATTTGAGAGCGACAGACAGACAGAGAAAGAGGCAGATTGAAAGAGAGAATGGGCATGTTAGGGCCTCCAGCCACTGCAAACGAACTCCAGACACGTGCGCCCCTTGTGCATCTGGCTAACGTGGGTCCTGGGGAACCGAGCCTCGAACCGGGGTCCTTAGGCTTCACAGGCAAGCGCTTAACCACTAAGCCTCTCCAGCCCTAAACATCTATTTTTAAAAAATATTTTATGTATTTATTTGCAAGCAGAAGGAGAAAGAGGCAAATAGAGAGAGAGAGAAACAGAATGGGCATGCCAGGGCCTCTAGCCACTGCAAAAGAACCCCAGATATATGTGCCGCGTTCTTCATCTGGGTTGCTTGGGTCCTGGGGAATCAAACCTGGGCCATGAGGCTTTGCAAGCATGTGCCTTTAACCGCTGAACCATCTTTCCAAGCCCCCAAACATCAACCTTTTTTCTGAGGTAAGGTCTCATTCTATCCTAGGCTGACCTGGAATTCACTATGGAGTCTCAGGGTAGCCTTGAACGAACGGTGATCCTCCTACCTCCACCGCCCCAGTGCTGGGATTAAAGGCGTGTGCTACCACGCCCGGCCCAAACATCTATTTTTTAACCAAAGACAATTATTATTATTATTATTATTATTATTATTATTATTTTTGGTTTTTTGAGATAGGGTCTCACTCTAGCCCAGGCTGACCTGGAATTCACTATGTTGTCTCAGGGTGGCCTCAAACTCACGGAGATCCTCTTACCTCTGCCTCCCAAGTGCTGGGATTAAAGGCATGCGCCACCACGCCCGGCTCAAAGACAATTATTATTTCCTTGCTTGGATACTGAGAACTTGTTCATGAATAATTTCCAGCTTTGGGTTTTTAGATAACAAAATGACCCCATCTGTTAAGTGAAGTTTACATTTGGCCTTGAATTTTATTTATTTTATTTTATTTATTTATTTATTTTATTTTTTTTTTTTTCTCTTAAGGTTGAGCTGGCCAGGGCGGATGGCTCAGGGGTGCAAGGCACTTCCTTGCTCTGTGGCAGTCAGCTTCGTGTTGCTGGAACAATCCACCCCACCAAGAGCAGCTTGGGGCAGGAAAGGGTTTATTTTGCTTTACAGACGCAAGGAGGGAGGGAGGTTCCGCGATGGCAGGGAAATGTGGCATGAGCAGAGGGTGGACGTCACCTCCTGGCCCACGTCAGCACGGCTCCGATATCTGTGTCTGGTTCTCGGCTCTTCACGGCCTCCTAGGTTGCGGGGCGCGGATGTCCTAATACTGAGGGGGTCTGAGTGCATGTGTGGAGGTCACGGGACAGCTTTCCCGGGGGTCCTTCCCCTTCCCCTTCTGAAACGGGCTCTCGTGTTCATAGTTCCACGGCTGCCGGGAAATTCTGTCTCCATCTCAACATCTCCCTTCTGTCGGTTCTCCTTGTAAGGGATTTCAGAAACCCTCCGGGGCTGGCTGGCATCCATGGGGTCTGAGCATCCAAGTCTGAGTACTCAGTTGTACTGCAACTGCGTTCTTTTTTTTGGTTTTTCGAGGTAGGGTCTCACTCTGGTCCAGGCTGACCTGGAATTAACTCTGTAGTCTCAGGGTGGCCTCGAACTCATGGCAATCCTCCTACCTCTGCCTCCCGAGTGCTGGGATTAAAGGTGTGCGCCACCATGCCCTGCTTTCTTTTTTTTTTTCTTTTCTTTTTTTTTTTTTTTGGTTTTCCAACTTAGGGTCTCACTACAGCCCAGGGTGACCTAGAATTTACTGTGTCGTCTCAGGGTGGCCTCGAACTCACAGCCATCCTCCTGCCCCTACTTCCCTAGTGTTGGGATTAAAGGCATGCGCCACCATACCACTTTTTATTAGTTATTTTACATCTTATTTTTTAAAATATTTTATTTATTTATTTGCAAGAGAGAGAGGCAAAGATTGAGGGGCGGAGGGGAGAATGGGTGTGCCAGGGCATCCAGCTACTGCAAACAAACTCCAGACGTATGTGCCACCTTGTGCATCTGGCTTACGTGGGTCCCGGGGAATTGAACCTGGATCCTTTGGCTTTGCAGGAAAGTGCCTTTACCACTAAATCATGTCTACAGCCCTTATTTATTTATTTATGAGAGAGAGGGAGAATGGGTGCACAGGGCCTCTTTCCACTGCAAATGAATTCCAGATGCATGTGCCACTTTGTGCATTTGACTTTACCCAGGTGCTGGGGAATCAAACCAGAACTAACAGGCTTTGCAAGCGCCTTAACTGCTGAGCCATCTACCTAGCCCTTTATAATTGTTTATTTTTTCCAAGGCAAGTTCTTACTCTAGCCCAGCCTATCCTAGAGGCCATGGCAATCCTCTACCTCAGGGCTGGGGTGAAAGGTGTGCACCGCCATGCCTGGTTGGTTTTTATTTTTATTTTATTTTAAATTTGTAGTTTTGTTTATTTGCAAGCAGAGAGGGAGACAGAGAAAGAGAATGGGAATGCCCAGGCCTCTGGTTGCTGTACAAGAACTCTATTTGCATGCATCATTGCTTCTGGCTTTACTGGGGAATCAAACCAGGGTTGTAAGGCTTTGCAAGCAAAATGCCTTAACTGCTAAGCCATCTCTCCAGCCCCTGTTTTTTTGTTTGTTTGCTTGCTTTGTTTTATTTTTTTGTTGTTGGTTATTTGTTTGGTTTGGGTTTTATTTTTATTATTATTATTTTTTTTTTTTTTTTGGTTTTTCGAGGTAGGGTCTCACTCTGGCTCAGGCTGACCTGGAATTCACTATGTAGTCTCAGGAGGGCCTTGAACTCTCGGCGATCCTCCTACCTCTGCCTCCCGAGTGCTGGGATTAAAGGCATGCGCCACCACGCCCGGCTTGGTTTGGGTTTTAGAGATAGAATTTCACTCTAGTCCAGGCTGACCTGGAATTCATTCTAGAGTTGCAGGGTGGCCTCAAACTCATGGCGATCCTCCTACCTTTGCCTCCCAAGTGCTAGAATTAAAGGCGTGTGCCACCACGCCCTGCTTGATTTTTTTTTTTAATTTTATTTATTTGAGAGAAAAAGAATGGTTACACCAGGGCCTCTAACCACTGTGAACAAACTCCAGATGCATGTGCCACCTTGTGCATCTGACTTATGTGGGTTCTGGTGAATCGAACCTGAGTCCTTAGGCTTCACAAGCAAGTACCTTAACCGCTAAGCCATTTCTCCAGCCCTGATTTTTATTGTTTAAGTACTTGTGCACGCGCACCTGTGTGTCTGTGAGTTCGTGTGTCAGTACCTGCATGTGCTTGTGTGCATCAGTGGTCATCCTTAGGGTCCCGCTTGAGCCAGGATCTCTCAACAGCTGCAGCTCAGCTAGATTGGCTGGCCAATAACCCCCCAGATCCACCCGAGTCCATCTCCCCAGCTCTGGCATTGCAAGCATGTGCCACCATGTCCAACTTTCTTCACTGGGGATCGAACTCAGGTCCTCATGCTTGTAAGGCAAGCACTTAATCCACTGAGGTATCTCCCCATCCAGGTGGGATTTTTTTTAAAAACAATTTTTTACATTATTTATTTATTTATTTTGCAAGCAGAGAGTGAGAGAAATAGAGAGAAGAAAGACAGACAGAGAGAGAATGGGCACGCCAGGGCCTGTAGCCACTACAGATGAACTCCAGACACATGCATCTGGCTAATGTGAGTCCTGGGGAATTGAACCTGGGTTCTTTGGCTTCGCAGGCAAATGAAAAAAAAAAAAAAAAGCCATCTCTCCAGCTGTTTTGCTTTCTTTCTTTCCTTCTTCCTTTTTTTTTTTTTTTTTTTTTTTTTTTTTTTTGAGGTACAGTCTCACTCTAGCTCAGGCTGACCTGGAATCCACTATGTAATCTCAGGGTGGCCTTGAGCTCATGGTGATCCTCCTATCTTTGCCTCCTGAGTGCTGGGATTAAAGGTGTATGCAACCATGCCCAGCTCCCAGGTGGGGTTTTAATTCAATATATTTATCTACTTGTGGCAAATCAATAAAACACTTGAGGCGTTTAACCTCTCTCCATTGCTTCTCTCAACCCACACCCCCAAAATGTAAATATTTAGCAAGCACTTAAAAACTACAAGGAAATGTAGAGACAAGAGTGTTTATACCAATAATTCATTTTCAGATTTTTAAATTACACCTTCACAGGAAAATCCCTCCAGGGTTTCAGCTCACAAAATATTTTAAATGCATAAAATATCTCTATGTAAAACACAGGAGTTTGGAAGCACTCATTGAAGATGCATATTCCTGAGTTGAAAATCAATTTAAAGTCCATATTTTTACTCCCAAGAAAATTATTGTTTTAATTGAAAGTATGGTTTTCTTTTTAAGTGGATTTGGGGGGCTTTGAGATAGTTTAGCAGTTAAGGCATTTGCCTGTGAAGCCCAAGGACCCAGATTCAATTCTCCAGATCCCACATAAGCCAGATGCACAAGGTGGCACATGTGTCTGGCATTCGTTTGCAGTGGCTGGAGGCCCTGGTGTGTCCATTCTCTCTCTCTCTCTCTAATAAATGAATAAATAAAAATAAAAATGTAAAATGGATTTGAGGCTGGAGAAAAGGCTTAGCAGTTAAGGTGCTAACCTGCAAAGCTACAGGACCCAGGCTCAATTCCCCAACACCTACATAAGCCAAATGCACAAGGGGGTGCATGCATATGGAGTTTGTTTTTAGTGGTTGGGGGCCCTGGCGTGCCCATTCTATTTCTCTCTCAAATAAATAAATTAATTAAAATAAAAGTAAAATATTTTAAAAATGGATTTTATTGAAACTTTTTTTGTTTTTGTTTTTTGAGATAGGACTCTGCTCTAGCTGGAGCTGACCTGGAATTCACTATGCAGTCTCAGGGTGACCTTGAACTCACAGCGATCCTCTTACCTCTGTCTCCCCAGTGCTGGGATTAAAGGTGCGCATCACCAAACCTGACCTCATTGAAACTTAGTGGAAAATATGGAGACTGTTGGCTTTTTTGTTTGTTTGTTTGTTTTTGATTTTGGGGGTAGGGTCTCACTTTAGCCCAGGCTGACCTGGAATTCACTCTGTATTCTCAGGGTGACCTTGAACTCACAGCGATCCTCCTACCTCTGCCTCCCAAGTGCTGGGATTAAAGGTGCGAGCCACCACACCAGGTCCTGTTGGGTTTTTTTAACTGTATATGTATATGCGTGCTGGTGCATATATGTGGGCAAATGTGCATATGTGTGAGTGTGAAGGAGAGGGGACAACCTCAGGAAATGCCGCAACTTCAATTACCGACACAGACGCCCAGAGAACCCTAAACCACAAGATGGCAAAGAGACAAAAGCAGCCAATCCGCCAGCTGAAAATTCGTCCGCTCCCAAGGCTGAGCAGGGCGGGGCTGAGTAAATGCCGGTTTACCATCTTTACCATCATCCGGTTTAGTCATCCAAGAAGAAGAAATGAATATGAAATTCCAGCAATAAGAAATGAACAACAAAAAAAAGAGAAAAAAAAAAAAACAAAAAGAAAAAAAAAAAGAAATGAACAAAAGATTGGAGCTGAAGACCTTAAGTGCTTGCTTTTTGCCCATTGACCAGATAAACTAGAACTATCTGCATTGACTATGCAGCATGGGGCTTTTATTATTTTTACCTAAAGATGTCTCTTTTTGGTAATGACAAACGTGTTTTTTAAAAAAAAGCCTGGTTTTTCTCAATATACCTTTAAAGGTTTTTAAATTGTTTCATATCTGGTCAAGTTGAGATTTTTAAGAACTTCATTTTTAATTTGTATTAAAAAGTTTACAACTTGATTTTTTTCAAAAAAAAAAGTCCACAAACTGCAAGCACCTGTTAATAAAGGTCTTAAATAATGTCTTTGTGTAAAAAAAAAAAAAAATTATTTTCAAGGAGAAAGAGAATGGGTGAACCAGTCCTCTAGCCACAACCAATGAACTGCAGATGCATGTGCCACTTTATGTGGGTACTAGGGAATCAAACCTGGGTTGTTAGGCATTGCAGGCAAGTGAAAGAAAGAAAGAAAGAAAGGAGGGAGGGAGGGAGGGAGGGAGGGAGGGAGGGAGGAAGGAAGGAAGGAAGGAAGGAAGGAAGGAAGGAAGGAAGGAAGGAAGGAAGGAAAGAAAGGAAAGAAAACACTTTACCAACAGTCATATCTCCACCTTGTTATTTTGTCGTCTTTCATTTTTTAAAATATTTTTTGCCAGGTATGGTGGCACACACCTTTAATCCTAGCACTTGAGAGGCCAGGGTAAAAAGATCACTGTGAGTTTGAGGCCAGCCTGAGATTACGTAGTGATTTCCAGGTCAGCCTGGGCTAGAGAAACCCTACCTTGGGGGGAAGGTAGAATCCATGGACTGGAGAGATGGCTTAGTAGTTAAGGCACTTGCCTGCAAAGCCAAAGGACCCATGTTCAATTCTCCAGATCCCACGTTAGCCAGCTGCGCAAAGGTGAGGTCGCCCCTTGTGGGTGGTGGGCTTCTTGTTTGCTCACTGTCTTTGTGTGGTCGTCCCTCATGCCATGTCCTCTTACACTGTGGGTGACGGACCCATGGGGAAAAAAGTTGGCAGTGGGCTGGCTGGAGAGATGGCACAGTGGTTAAAGGCACTTGCTTACAAAGCCAGCCTGACATCCTGGGTTTTTGTTTGTTTGTTTTTTGTTTTTCGAGGTAGGGTCTCACTCTAGCCCAGGCTGACCTGGAATTCACTATGAAGTCTCAGGGTGGCCTCGAACTCACGGCGATCCTCCTACCTCTGCCTCCCGAGTGCTGGGATTAAAGGCATGTGCCACCACGGCCGACCCATTTTGTGCGTGAGGTTTTACATGGGTACTTGAGGAATCCAACTTGAGCCATCAGGCTTTATGAGCAAGTGCCTTTAACCATGGAATCAGCTCTCGAGCCCCTCAAACACAGCTCTGTTTGAACAGCTCACGAACTCAGGCCCAGGCGGTCTCACTTGCTGCGGACAGCCCAACAGCCTGGGTCCCATCTGCTCATCCTAAAGAGCCGACAAGCCACATCGGGGCCTTTGTGCGCAGACCTCTCATGGCTGAACGTCTGCCCCTGGCCACCCATTCTGCATGAACAGCCCCAGAGCACGAGTGAGCGACCCACGTTCAAGTCACACCGAGGAACATGCACGAAGCTATGTGCCTACAGGAAGCCCACAGGCCTCTCAGGGGAAACACAGGAAATAATCAGAAAATGTGAAGTATCGCAGACGGCTGCCTGCATCATTAGAGGTCGCCAGGCCCTCACTGACCAGTGCCAACCCTCCTTTCTTGGCACTCATGCCAGAGCAGACAAAACATCCGCTGGTACCAGTCTGCTGGATGGTAATCGGCCCTTTGGTGGTGTTTCCAGAAAAAGAAAAAGAAAAAAATAAATAAATATGGTGGGAGGGTGACGGGGCCACCAGCGTGGGTGGTGCCAAGTTGTCTCACACAGGCCGCTGCCAAGTATGGAGGGCGGAGCAGGGAAGCCAGCGCTGGCCACTTCTGTTCGTCGCCTCCCCCAAGCTCTCCTTGGAGTACGCAGGGGCCAAGGCAGGCAAACAGGACGAGGGTGACCAGCCAAGAGGGCCTTTCCTCTGCCCAGGGGTCGTCTGCTTTGTTTTTGCTGAGTCCTGGTTCCAAATGCTGTTACAACCTACCACTCCTCCAGCGTGCCAGGCTCGGCCGCCTTTCATCCCAGCCCATGCCAGCATCCACTGGCAGAAGCTGGCCGCCCGGCCGAGCGGAGCGCCATCCAGTCCTCGCCCAGCCCTGCGAGCTGAGCTGTGCCAGGCTCACGTTGCAGAAGTGCGGATGGGCGTGCAAGAGTATTTGTTTCTGAGGCAGGACTGGGAGGCGGCGAGGAAAGGTACTTGGTTGCAGGCTGGAGGGATGGCTTAAGCGGCTAAGACCTTTGCCTGCAAAGCCAAGGGGTCCTGGTTCAATTCTCCAGGACCCACGTAAGCCAGGTGCACAAGGGGGCAAATGCATTTGGAGTTTGTTTTCAGTGGCTGGAGGCCCTGGAGCACCTGTTTTCTCCCTCTCTCTGTCTCTCTCTCCCTCACCCTCTTTCTCGCTTAAATATATATATATATATATGTATATATGTATATATATATATTATATTATAATAATAATATATATAATATAATATATATATAATATAAAAATATATATATATATATATATTTAAAAGCAACAAAAAAGAAAAGGTGCTTGCGGTCGGGCATGGTGGCGCATGCCTTTAATCCCAGCACTCAGGAGACAAAGGTAGGAAGATCACTGTGAGTTCGAGGCCACCCTGAGACCACATAGTAAATTTCAGGTCAGCCTGGGCTAGAGTGAGACTCTACCTCAAAAAAAAAAAAAGGAAAACAATAACAACAAAAAAGGTGCTTGTTTGCAAAGCCAGCAGCCTAGGTTCAATTCTCAAGCCTCTCCCACCACGTTAAAGTAGATGCAAAAAGTGGTGCACGTGGGCTGGAGAGATGGCTTCATGGTTAAGCGCTTGCCTGTGAAGTCCAAGGACCCCAGTTCGAGGCTCGATTCCCCAGGACCCATGTTAGCCAGATGCACAAGGGGACGCACATGTCTGGAGTTTGTTTGCAGTGGCTGGAGGCCCTGGCGCGCCCATTCTCTCTCTCTTTCTCTCTCTCTCTGCCTCTTTCTCTCTCTATGTTGCCCTCAAATAAATACAATGACAAAAAAAAAAAAAAATTAAGAAAAAAAATGTGTCGCATGTGCCCGGTGTTCCTCTGCAGCAGCAAGAGGCTCTGACACATGCAAACGCACACACTCACGTGCAAATAAAAAATTTAAAAAGAAAGCTTCTAGACAGGCATGGTGGCCCATGCTTTTAATCCCAGCACTTGGGAGGCTCAGGTAGGAAGATCACTGTGAGTTCAAGGCCACTCTGAGACCATATAGTGAATTCCAGGTCAGCCTGAGCTATAGTGAGACCCTACCTTGAAAAACAACAACCAGAAAATGATGCTTTGGGGCTGGAGAGATGGCTTAGCGGTTAAGCTCTTGCCTGTGAAGTCTAAGGACCCCAGTTCAAGGCTTGATTCCACAGGACCCACATAAGCCAGAAGCACAAGGGGCGCATATGTCTGGAGTTTGTTTGCAGTGGCTGGAGGCCCTGGCACGTCCATTCTCTCTCTCTCTTTCTCTCTCTGTCTGTTGCTCTCAAATAAATAAACAAACAAACAAGAAACGCTGCCAACGTCTGGCTCAAGTTCTTTCAAGGTGAGCCAGCAGCAGAGATGACTTCCTATCAGCCATGCTCAGACATGGGGTAACACCAGGCAGAGGACCTCAGCCACTCCAGAGAGACATTGCCTACTGGGGAAGGGCCAAGGTCATGGGCAAGGTGGGCATGGGTGGGGGAAGAAGGCGGGAGGATTTGTCCATGTTTTGTTTGTTTGGTTTTATTTATTTATTTATTTATTTATTATTAGAGAGAGACAGAGAGAATGAGAACGGGCACACACCAGGGCCTCTAGTCACCACAGACAAACTCCAGACACATGTGCCACCATATGAATCTGGTTTATGTGGGTTCTGGGGAGTCAAACCTGGATCCTTAGGTTTCGCAGGCAAGCACCTCAATCACTAAGCCATCTCTCCAGCCCTGTTTTCTTTGTTTTTTTGAGGTAGGGCCTCTCTCTAGGCAAGGCTGACCTGGAACTTACTCTAGTCCCAGGCTGGCCTTTAACTCACAGCAATCCTTCAACCTCTGTCTCCCTATTGCTGGAATTAAAGATGTGTGCCAGCATGCCCAGCTTTTTAAAAAAATTAATTAATTATTATTATTATTTTTTTTTTTTTGAAAAAGGGTCTCACCCTAGGCCAGGCTGACCTGGAACTCACTGTGTAGTCTCAGGCTGGCCTCAAACTCACAGTGATACTCCTACCTCTGCCTCTCAAGTGCTAGGCTTAAAGGTGTGCACCACCATGCCTGGCTCCAGTGCCCGGATAAATAGGGTTAGGGTTAGAGTTAGAGTTAGTGGTTAAGGCACTTGCCTTTGAAGCCTAAGGTCCCAAGTTGGACTCTCCAGTCCCACATAAACCAGACCCACAAAGAGGAGGCAAGCACAAGGTCGCACATGGCCACTAGGTGGCGCAAGCGTCTGGCGTTCAACTGCAGTGGCTGAGGCCCTGGTACAACAATTCTCTGTCTCCATTTCTCTCTCTCTCTCTCTCTCTAAAATTTTATATATGTATCAGGCATGGTGGCATACACTTTCACACTTGTAATCCCAGCACTAGAAAGGCAGAGAAAAGCCTGGCTACATAGTGAGACCCTGTCTCAATCAATTAATTAATTAAAAATAATTTCTAGAGCTGGAGGGATGGCTTAGCGGTTGAGACGTTTGCCTGCAAAGTCAAAGGACCCAGGCTCGATTCCCTAGAACCCATGTTAGCCAGATGCACAAGGGGGAACACACGTCTGGAGTTCATTTGCAGTGGCTAGAGGCCCTGGTGTGCCCATTCTCTCTCTCTCCCCCCTCCTTCTTTCTCTGTCAAATAAATAAACAAAAATAAAATATTAAAAAATAATTTCTATATATTTTCAAACAGGGAGAGAGAGAAAAACAGAGAGACACAAAATATAGGCACACCAGGGCCTCTTGCCACTGCAAACAAACTTCAGACATATGTATTACTACGCTTTTGGCTTTATGTGAGTATTGGGAACTTGAAACCAGGTTGACAGGCTTTGCAAACAAGTGCCTCTAACCAATGAACCATCTCCCTAGCCCTGTTTTGTTTTTTTCGAATAGTCTCTAGTCCAGGCTGACTTGGAACTCAGTCTGTAGCATCAGGCTGACCTCAGCCTCACAGGGATCTTCCTACCTCAGATTCCACAGAGTGCTGGGATCAAAGGTGTACACCACCACACCCAGCCTGGTAAAATTTATATTCCCCCACAGACTGAACCTGGAATGTGTTGTGCGGGGCTTGGGTGGATGGCTCTGCTGTAAAAGGCATTTGCTTATAAAAGCCTGTTGGCTGGAAAAATTGGGCTGGGGAGATGGCTCAGCTGTTATAGGCACTTGGCTTGCAAAGCCTGCTGGCCCGGGTTCAAGTTCCCAGCACCACAAAGTGGTGCATGCATCTGGAATTTATTTGCAGTGACAAGAGACCCTGGTGTGCCCATACTCTCTTTCTCCCTCCCTCTCTCTTTGTCTCTTGAATAAATAAAAATATTTAAAATTAGGGCGGGAGAGATGGCTCAGCACATAAGGTGTTTGCTTGCGAAGCCTAACAACCTGGGTTCAATTCCCCAGTATCCAGGTAAAGCCAGATGAACAAAGTTCATTTGCAGCAGCTAGAGCCCTGGCACACTCATTCTCTCTGACTCTCTTCTCCCTCTGCTTGCAGATAAATAAATATAATCATGTTAGATTTTTTAATTATTAGAGAGAGAGAGAGAGCATGCGTATGCCCAGAACTCCAGCCACTGCGAATAAACTGCACACGCATGCGTCACCTTGTGCATCTGGTTTATGTGAATACTGAGGACCCAACCTGGGTGCATAGGCCTCGCTGGCAAGCGCCTTCACCACTACGCCATCTCTCCAGCTCCCAAATAAAGTATTTTATTGTTTTTTATTTTTATTGGTTTTATTCGAGGTAGGGTCTCAGTCTAGTACAGACTGACCTGGAATTCACTCTGGAGTCTCAGGGTGGCCTCGAACTCACGGTGATCCTCATACCTCTACCTCCCGAGTGCTGGGATTAAAGGCGTGCGCCACCGTGCCCGGCTAAATAAAGTATTTTAAAAAATAAATTTAACATTATTACCCTGAGTGAAGGAAGCTAGAGAAGGACATTGTGCATTACTTCCAGACATGTGACGTCCAAGATCAGACACAAACCTACGGTGTTGGAAATGCTGGAAAGGAGGGCGAGGTGAGAGGGAAGATGGGTTGGGGGGACCAGCAACGCGAGAGAGGGAACTTCCCCAGGCGCTGGGCGGGGTCCGCGCGCTGGTGGGGGGATGATCACACAGGTGCGTGCACATGCATGTGCGTGCACACACACACACACACACACACACACACACACACACACACACACGAAAGTGCACCGTACGCTCTTGGGCGTTCAACCCGTTACACTCGGGCTCCCCTCCACCCTGCACCCCCCGAGCATCCTGCAGGAAGGAGGCTGGGCCCCAGCTGTGGCCGGGGTGTCGCGCCCTTGAGAGAGGCGGCGAGCCCCGAGGCGTCCCGGTTTCCTGCTCGCGCCAGTCCCAACTTCCGCGTGTCTGCAGGGCCCCGGGCGGCGGCGGCGGCGGCTCCCCGGGACGACGCGGTCAGCTGGCCGCTCGCCGCTGAGTCCCAGCTCCAGGCCGGGGGAGGGGGACCTGCGCGCCCCGCCCCGCCCCGCGGGCTCCCGCCCCATCCCGGCTTATTTGGCCCGAGCTAAGTCCCCGGGGCCCGGGCAGGCGGCCGGGCGGGCTGGGCCGCGCGATGTCGCACGGTCCGGGGCTCGTCCGCACCACGTGCAGCAGCGCTGGCGCCCCGGGACCCGGGCAGCCCTCGGAGGGGATGCTGGACCTCGCCTTTCCGCGCACCCTGGGGGCCCTGATGAAAGTGGCGCAGATGGTAAGTGTGTGGGGGGGACACACCACGCTGCAGGGGGTGGAGGGACGCGCAGGGTGGCCGGGAAGGGGATCTGGGGTGGTGGTGGGGGGAACCGAGGTGGACATCTGGGGGACCGAGGCGCGCGGAGCTGGACCTCCACTGTGGGGGAGTCCCCCGAGCATCGCTTGCGCGCGCGCAGCCCCGGGACTCTCCAGCCAGTGTGTCCCTCTTGGGAAGTGGCCGGCTCAGCCCCCGGGCCTGTCCACGCCGGGTGTCCCGGGTCCCGTCCACGCTTCTCCAGCCGCCGCCCCCGAGTGGGCCCGGGCTCGCCTCCCAGGCTGGGGAGCCAGTTCCTTTTCGTCTTCCTTCCTCTTCGTCGAGCCCGGGGGAGAAGGGCCGCCCGGCCTGCCTGCGGCGCCCAAGCGAACCCCGGCTGTCCTCCTGCTGTCCCCTGGCCTGGCCCTCTGGGCCGTGCGTGGTCGCCGGAGCGAACAGAACTCGGGGTTGCGTTCCGATCGCCGGTGGGGGAGGCGGGGTGGGTCGTGACCCCTGGGGCGGTGCCCCCCACACACACCCCGAAATCTGGGAGGTCGAGGAAGGCAGCTGGGAGCGCCTGTGCCGAGGGGCTTGTCCTGCTTGGTGGGGTGACGGGGTGGGGGAGCCAGGGTCCTGAGCGATGGTCACCTGGAGCTGGGCAGAGACTGAGGATGTGAGTGACTCTTACACGGCCAGAAGTTGCCCGGCCTGTTTGCTCTTTTCCTACGCTGTCTTCTCCTGTGGTTTTCCTTTTTTCTTTCTTTCTTCAGTTTTTTTTTTTTTTTAATTCTTTTAAAATGTTACTCTGCAACACCTTTTCCGTTCATGCGGTCTGTTTTGAAACTGGGCTGGGCTGTTTGCAACTCTAGCTCATCAGGGGTGCAGAGGGGAGTGGTAGATTTGTAAAGTAATATGGGGACCCAAGTGTAGGGATTGGGGCGCAGGATAGTAAAACAGGAAGCTAGGACCTGCTTGCTAAGCTAGCCCTATCCTGGGGACTGAGTGACAGGACCAGAACCTTCCACCATCATAATCTTCATTCCAGATGCCCAGGTGCCCAGCTTGGACCAAGCCTAAAGAAAGGGAGGACCCAGTTCCCTCCTCTGTTTTTCTTTCTTCTCTTTCTTTTCTTTTCTTTTCTTTTTTTTTTTTTTTTTTTGAGAGAGGGAGAGAATGGGTGCACCAGGGCCTCCAGCCACTGCACATGAACTCCAGATACATGGGCCACCTTGTGCACCTGGTTTATGTGGATCGAACCTGGGTCCTTAGGCTTCACAGGCCAGCACTTAACTGCTAAGCCACCTCTCCAGCCCCTGTTCCCTCCTCTCTGAGAAGAAGGGTGCCTACATGGACCAAAAATTTAAAAATAGCAGCACTTTAAAATTCTAGTTATTTATTTATTTCCAAGCAGAAAAAAATAGGAGACAGAATGGGTGCACCAGGCCTTCAGCCACTGAGAATGAACTCCAGATGCATGTGCCACTTTGTGCATCTGGCCTTACGCAGGTACTGGGGAATCGAACTCTGGTTGTTAGGCTTTGCAGGCAGGTGCCTTAACCACTGGGCATCTCTCCAGACCAGGCTGGTGGCTCATGTCTGTAATCCCAGCACTCAAAAGGCGGAAGTAAGAGAATCACTGTGAGTTTGAGGCCAGCCTAGAAGTACAGAGTGAGTTCCAAGTCAGCCTAGGCTAGAGGGAGACCCTACCTGGAAAAAGCAGGAAAAAAAAAAAAAAAAAAAGTCTGGCATTGAGCAGTGTTGGGTTTGAGCAGGGTATGTTTTGGGTCCTAAGAGATTTGAACAGCTAAATAGAGCAGACAACATATCTCCCTCATTCTTTTTATTTATTTAATTTTTTATTAACAGCTTCCATGATTGTAAACAATATCCCATGGTAATTCTCTTCCTCCCCCCACTTTCCCCTTTGAAACTCCACTCTCCATCTTATCCTCTCCCCCCCTCAATCAGTCTCTCTTTTATTTTGATGTCATGGTCTTTTCCTCCTCTTATGATGGTCTTGTGTAGGTAGTGTCAGGCACTGTGAGTCTTCATTCTTTTTCTTTTTCTTTTTCTTTTTTGGGTTTTCGAGGTAGGGTCTCACTCTGGTCCAGGCTGACCTGGAATTAACTCTGTCATCTCAGGGTGGCCTTGAACTCACGGCGATCCTCCTACCTCTGCCCAAGTGCTGGGATCAAAGGCGTGCGCCACCATGCCCGGCTGAGTCCTCATTCTTAAAAATGGAAGCGAGGAGCTGGGGAGATGGTTTGTAGATAAAAAGTGCAATGATGAAAGCCCAAGTTCGGATCCCCAGCACCCACGGTGGTACGCTTCTGTAATCTCAGCTCTGGAGAGCTGGAGATGGGGGAATCCCTGGAGTTTACTGGCTACCTCATCCAGCCAAATCACTCTCAAAAAAAAAAAAAAAAAAAAAAAAAGTAAATAAATAAATAAATAAGGTGGTGCATGCTTTTAATCCCAGCGCTCAGGAGGCAGAGATAGGAGGATCGCCATGAGTTCGAGGCCACCCTGAGACTACATAGTGAATTCCAGGCCAGCCTGGGCCAGTGTGAGACCCTCCCTCAAAAAAAAAAAACAATAAATAAATAAGGTAGAAGTGAGCAATTGAGGGAGACACCCCATGTCAACCACTGGTTTCCACACACGCTCACCCACCCACCCACACAGGACTGCGCACACACCTGCGTGTACACTGCCCACAGCGACACATACAAGAGATGGGCTGAGCTCTGGAAGTGGCGAGGTGGGTGGGCAGAGATTGGGGCCAGAGGTTTCCCTCTGGGTCCTCAAGTTTAAGGGACAAAGATACCGGGTGAGCATTTTGTTTGTTTTAAATTTTATTTAGTGCTGTGCATATGAGCATGTATGCATGCATGTGTATGAACGTGCACATGCCACAGTGCATACAGAGGCCAGAGGAGTTAACTGTCCTCCATATTCTTTAAGACAAGGTCTCCAGTAGCTGCAAATGAGCCTGGCTTGTGACTGGCTCCATATGGATGCTAGGGAATTGAACCCAGGTCCACATGCTTTATAAGCAAGTGCTCTTAACCACTGGGCTATCTTCCCAGCCCCTGGTTTGTAGTTTGATGCACAAAATTAAAGGTGGGTCAGGTGTGGTGGCACATGCCTTTGATCCCAGCACTCAGGAGGTAGATGTAGGAGGATCGCCATGAGTTCTAGGCCACCCTGAGACAGCATAGTGAATTCCAGGTCAGCCTGAGCTAGAGTGAGACCCTAACTCAAAAAAAAAAAAAAATTAAAATTAATACATTAAAGGATTAAAGGTGGTGAGAAGCTTTCATGGGTTTGAAGAATAAAATACCGAGGGTTGAGAAAACGCCATCTCTCACTGGAAACTCCTTAAGGGCCTTACCTGGGGTCCTTGTGGTTGCAGGTGACCGTGATGGGGTCTGTTCCAAATAAGAGCTAAGACTTGATTTTTTTTTTTTTTTTTGAGGTAGTCTCACTCTAGCCCAGCGTAACCTGGAAGTCACTATGCAGTCTCAGGGTGGCCTCGAACTCTCTGATATCCTCCTACCTCTGCCTCCTGAGTGCCGGGCTTATAGGTGTGCGCCACCGCGCCAGGCTCTCATGAGATGTTTTCAAGGATGTGGTAAGTCACACCTTTGGCAAGTGAGGAAATGGGCTGGAGGGGTGTTGTAGGCGTTCCTAAAGCCACCCATGCAGCCACCAGTAGCAGCAAGTGGGGCTTGCCTAGGTCTGATGGCCTCCTGCCCATCCCCACGACACAGTTGTTGGTGCAAGGCACCCGCACCGCGCCCGCTGCTTTGGGTTGTGGGGAACGTGGCTGTATGTCAGGAAGCTGCTTCGATATCCCCAGCATGGCTTGCTGCCTGTCTGGCCTTGTACTGGGCCACGTGGCATCAAGTGGGTATGCAAAAAGCCAGAGCTGGAAGGGTTACCCGGGGGCTGAAGGGCACAGACTACTTTGCTGGGACCGCAGGGAGACAGAGGGAGGGATTAGGGCCTTTCCAGTGTTTCTTGTCCATTTGTTCTCTCAGCGAGCATTGTGTGCATGTGTGTATGTGTGAGGGTAGTTGGGTGGTATGTGCACGTATGGTGTACCCGTGCTGAGAACACACATCATCCGCCCTCCTCTATCACCTTATTTCTCTAAGACAGACTCTCCCTGAACTAGGAGCCCCCTGTTTTGCAGTTAGACTGGCTAACCAGGGAGCCCCAGTGAGCCTCCTGTCTCTCCTCAAACCCTGCCAGCACTGGAGTTAGATGCACACATGATCAGGCCTGGCCTTTTACTTGGATGCTGGGAATCAAACTCAGGCCCTTGGGCTTGCAGAGCAAACATTCTCACCCACATGCACAAAGTGGCGCATGTGTCTAGAGTTCATTTGCATTGGCCAGTGGCCCTGGAGCACTCTCTCTCTCTGTTTGCAAATAAATAAATAGATACATATTTTAAAAAATAGCCGGATATGGTGGTGCATGCCTTTGATCCCAGCACTTGGGAGGCAGAGGTAGGAGGATCATCATGAGTTCGAGGCCACCCTGAGACTACATAGTGAATTACAGGTCAGTCTGAGCTAGAGTGAGATACTACCTTGAAAAAAACCTACAATTTACATGGCCACTTCTCTCCCCGCCATCTGCCTTTTTGGCCCAAGAGCTTCCAACTGTTCCACACAGAACACATGTCCGTGGTGTGTTTCCTTGTAGAACAGTCAGGGTCTACACACAGGCAAATATTTTCTCAGAATGAGCCACACAGACTTGTGCAGAGTGAGAAATGAAGAATTCCATGCCCTGCTGAGATGGCTGGTGTTAAGACAATATGTAGATTTTCTTTCTTTTTTTTTTTTCTTTTGTTTTGTTTGGTTTGGTTTTTGGTTTTTCAAGGTAGGGTCTCATACCATCCCAGGCTGACCTAGAAATCACTATGTAGTCTCAGGGTGGCCTTGAACTCATGGTGATCCTCCTACCTCTGTCCCCAAGTGCTGGGATTGAAGGCATGCATCACCACACCTGGCCTAATTTTGTAGATTTTTTTAAACATCTTAATTATTTATTAGAGAGAGAGAGAGAGAGCCAGGGTGCAAATGAACTCCAGATGCATGCGTCACCTTGTGCATCTGGCTTACAGGGGTACTAGGGAATTGAACCCAGGTCCTTAGGCTTTGCAGGCAAGTGCCTTAACCTCTGAGCCATCTCCCCAGCACAATTTTGTAGATTTTTTAAATTTTTTTGGAGGCAGGGTTTCACTCTAGGCTGACCTGGAATTCACTATGCAGTCTCAGGGTGGCCTTGAACTCATAGTGATCCCCCTATCTATTAAAGGCGTGCATCACCACTCCCGGCCTTAATTTTGTAGATTTTTTAATGTCTCAAAAATAATGACTCTCCGGGCTGGAGAGATGGCTTAGCGGTTAAGCGCTCGCCTATGAAGCCTATGGACCCTGGTTCGAGGCTCGGTTCCCCAGATCCCACGTTAGCCAGATGCACAAGGGGGCGCACGCGTCTGGAGTTCGTTTGCAGAGGCTGGAAGCCCTGGCACGCCCATTCTCTCTATCTCACTCTATCTGTCTTTCTCTCTGTGTCTGTTGCTCTCAAATAAATAAATAAAAAATGAACAAAAAAAAATTAAAAAAAATAAATAATGACTCTCCCTTTTCCATGCAGGAATTTCGAGACACCCAGTGGGAAAGATTTTAAGTCACGATAGTGTTTTGGTGTCTATGGTTTGCAGGAGGAGGAAGGACAGACAAGTCAGTCGTCCTTCCCACTGCTCCTATTTTTAACTAATGGCAACAGCGTGAGCAGACATTTAAAGACGTGCAGCCTCCCGAGTGGGAGACTTTATGTATTCAAGCTGAAGAGCCAAAGAATTTTGTATTTATTTGGCAAGAATTCTTCCCAGGACAGCCCAAATAACCACCTGCTGCCAGACTGGGAACCACTGGCCAGCGGTGAGGTGACATAGTCACCAGCCACCGGGAGGGTGCGCCAGGCTGCAGGGCCAAGTGCGGGGGGCGGGGGGGGGGGGGGAGAGACCCTGGGCTCCCATTGCTCCTGTGGGTTTTGTGGCTACTTAATGTGTCGTAAAGACCCTCTGAGACACTCCTAGATCTTCCGGGAGGAGGAGGACTGAGGGGGACAGTGTATTTGTTTAAATTCTGTTTGCAGCCAGGCATGGTGGCGCACGCCTTTAATCCCAGCACTGGGGGGGCAGAGGTAAGAGAATCACTATGAGTTCAAGGCCACCTTGACACTACATAGTGAACTCCAGGTCAGCCTGGGCTAGAGTGAGACACGACCTGGGAAGAAAACAAACAAACAAACAAATAAATAAATTCTGGGGCTGGAGAGATGGCTTAGCCATTAAGACATCTGTCTGCAAAGCCAAAGGATCCCGGTTCAATTCTCCAGGACCCATGTAAACCAGATGCACAGGGGCGGGGGTGCATGCGTCTGGAGTTCGTTTGCAGTGGCTGGAGGTCCTGGTGCACCCATTCTCTCTCTCTCTCCCTCATAAATAAATAAATAAAATATATTAAAAAAATAAATTCTGTTTGCAGAGAAGGCCTCTCTTCTCCCCTGCCCTCTCCCCGCCTTGGCTTCCTGCTCAGCCCCCCTGGGTGTCCATCTGTTTCCTCCTTTGCCATCTGTCAGCCATGCTCTGCTGCTGGCCCAGCTGTGGCCCTGGAAGACCCCTGTGACCTGCCCCTCACCGCTTCCATCCAGCCTCACCAGGTTAGAGGAGGTGCCTCCCTCCCTCCCTCCTTCCCTCCCTCCCTGGCTGCATTCCTCCCAGCCTATGCAGTTCTGGGCCTGGACTTCCAGAGCAGCCTGGGTGGGGGTGGGGGAGGCTCCCAAAGAGAAAGGAAGTGACAAACCGCTCCCGACACCCCTGGCTTCTTCCCTGTTGTATGTGGGTGGCCCAGCCTCCTGCAGAAACCAGGGACCCTGGCTTGTGTGAACACTGAAACCTGCAAGGCAGTCAGTCCTCTCCTACTCCACCAGCTAAGATAGATGGACAAATAGAGCAAGTAGTGCCCGTGTGTGTGTGTGTGTGTGTGTGTGTGTGTGTGTGTGTGTGTGAAGTCCTTTGTGTCATCCTTGGGAATCCTATCCACCTTTTGTAATATTCTTAAGTTTTTACATTTTTTTTGTTGTGGGGTGTTCAAGATAGGGTTTCACTCTAGCTCAGGCTGACCTGGAATTCACTATGTAGTCTCAGGGTGGCCTCGAACTCACGGCGACCCTCCCTATCCCTCTGCCTCCTGAGTGCCGGGATTACAGGCGTGCGCCACCGCGCCCAGCATCTTGTGTTCAGTCTGGGTCTCTCATTGTCCTGGAGCTCACTATGGCTGTTAGCAAGCCCCAGAGATTTGCCTGTCTTTGCTTCTTGTGGTGGTTGGATTCGGGTGTCCCCCACAAACTTAGGTGTTCTGAATGCTGGGTTCCCGGCTGATGGAGATTTGGGAATTAACGCCTCCTGGAGGCGGTGTATTGTTGGGGGCGGGCTTATAGCCAGTGTCCCCTTGCCAGTGTTCGGCACACTCTCCTGTTGCTATTGTCCACCTGATGATGGCCAGGAAGTGATGTCCACTCTCTGACATGCCATCATTTTCCCCTGCCATCGTGGAGCTTCCCCTTGAGCCTGTAAGCCAAAATAAACCTCTTTTCCCCCCACAAGCTGCTCTTGGTTGAGTGATTTCTACCAGCAACGTGAACCTGAGCAGCACTTCCCCAGTGCTGGGACTAGAGGCGTGCACCAGCGTCGCGGACTTAGGTGATGCTGGGATGCAGCTCAGCCTCCTTCACGCTAGTCAGGGGCTCTGGCAACCGAGCCACGTCCTCAGCCCAAGCACCTCGTGTGTTACTCCCTTCCTCTCTGCTTTTCTTCACTCCTTGCAAAAAGGCAGCTGCAACTCTAAATATTACCCATGAAGAAGCACTGAAAAAAAAAAAACAAAAAACCAACTTTCCATTTCACTTTAGGAAAGTGGTACTTAACTAAATAATGACATATTGAGCTCCCAGCAGGGAAGAGCTAGCTAACTGTGTTTACATGTCTCTCTGCTGAATTCTCTCGCTCTCTTTTTTTTCTCCTACAGTGCTGGGGATTGAACCCGGGGCCCTTGTCCATGCAAGACAAGTGCTCTACAACTGAGCTCTACCCCCGGCCCTTTGAATTCTCATTCTCTTAGGAGTTGGGTTCAATGCCCCAGTTTAAACGAGGATTGAAGCACCGAGAGATTAGGTAATTTACCCAAGGCTCTAACACCAAAAGAGTGAAATTTGAGAAAGAAGAAAGCTTGGGTTGGGATCAAGTAGTCAGAGAACTTGACAATTATCTTTTGTTCTTTTGGTTTTTTGAGGTAGGGTCTCACTCTAGCACAGGCTGACCTGGAATTCACTATGTAGTCTCAGAATGGCCTTGAACTCACAGCGATCCTCCTATCTCTGCCTCCCAAATCCTGGGATCAAAGGTGTGTGCCACCATGCCTGGCATAACAATATGTATTTTATCAGATTATTGAACTTTGGTTGACAGGGATGTGTCAGTTATCTGCGTCTTAGGTCCTGGGTTCAAGATCGACCAGAGACAAACTGTTTCTTGGACCTAAGACTTTTTTAAAGGCATGCGCCACCATACCTGGTTTAAGACTTTTAAAAAAAAATTATTTATTTGAGAGAGAGGGAGAGGGAGAGAATGGGCGCACCAGGGCCTCCAGCCATTGCAAGTGAACTCCAGATGTGTGTGCCCTCTTGTGCATCTGGCTAACGTAGGTTCTGGAAAAATGAACCGGGATCCTTTGGCTTTGCAGGCAAATGCCTTAACCGCTAAGCCATCTCTCCAGCACTGGTTTAAGACCTTTTTGTTGTTGTTTAAGACTTATTTATTTATTTATTTGCAAGGAGAGAGAGAGAGGGAGGGAGGAAGAGGGGGGGGAGAGAGAGAGAGAGAGAGAGAGAGAATGGGCACTCCAGAGCCTGTAGCCACTGCAAACGAACTCCAGACACATGTGCCACTTTTTCCAGCCCCAGGATCTAACAATTTTATTTAACACCAAGGGAAAGTGACAGGACTCAAAGCCACACGGAAGCTGGTGTGAGGGTTTTTTTTGTCTTTTTTTTTTCGAGGTAGGGTCTCACTCTAACTCAGGCTGACCTGGAATTCACCATATAGTCTTAGGGTGGCCCCAAACTCAGCGATCTTCCTACCTCTGCCTCCGGAGTGTTGAGATTAAAGGCATGCACCACCAAGCCCGGCTAGATTTTTTTTTTTAATTTATATATTTCTTTTTCATTTTTTAAATTTATTTTTATAAACAAAATAGAGAGAGATAGATAGGCAGAGAGAGAGAAAGAGAGAACAGGCACTCCAGGACCTCCAGCTGCTGTAACCAAACTCCAGACACATGCGTCCCCTCGTGCATCTGGCTAAAGTGGGTCCTGGGGAATTGAGCCTCGAACCGGCATCCTCAGGCTTCATAGGCAAGCGCTTAACCGCTAAGCCATCTCTCTTGCCCAGGAATGGCTTCTTAAGGGTTACTGGGTAGAGGCGATAGGGACCTGGACAGTGAGGGAGGGGGTTTGCACAACGTGATGAGATGGGGACTGAAGGGGGTGGCATTTCCTCAGTGTACTTAATTCCCGTAACAGGAGGTAGTTTCAAAATCCAAGACCTAAGCCGGGCGTGGTGGCGCACGCCTTTAATCCCAGCACTCGGGAGGGAGAGGTGGGAGAATCGCCATGAGTTCGAGGCCACCCTGAGACTCCATACTGAATCCCAAGTCAACCTGGGCTAGAGTGAGACCCTGCCTTGAAAACAAAAACAAACAAACAAACAAACAAAAATCCAACACCTAAGGCTGCAGAAATGGCTCAGCTGTGAAGGTGCTTGCCAGCAATGCCAAAGGACCCGGGTTCAGGTCCCCAGTGCCCATGTAAAGCTAGATGCACAAGGTGGTACATGCATCTGGAGATTGTTTGCGGTGGCTAGGGGCCCTGGTGTGCCCGTTCTTTCTCTCCCAGGCTGGCCTTGAACTCACAGCCATCCTCCTACCTCTGCCTCCTGAGTGCTGGGAGTAAAGGTGTGCTCCACCACGCCCGGCACCATTCTCCCTCTCAATGTGCCCCTACCTTTCTCTCTCACATAAGTAAGTAAATAAATTTTTTAAAAAGTCCAAGACCTAGTCTGAGCATGGTCAAGTGGTAGGAGGAAAAGAGGAGGAGGAGGAGAGAGAGAATGGGCACGCCAGGGCCTCCAGCCACTGCAAACAAACTCCAGACGCATGCGCCCCCTTGTGCATCTGGCTTACATGGGACCTGGGGAATCGAACCTGGTTCCTTAGGCTTCACAGGCAAGTACCTTAACTGCTAACCCATCTCTCCAGTCCTTGAACTCTTTATTTTTATTAGTTTTGGGGGGTTTTCGAGGCAGGGTTTCACTAGCTCAGGCCGATCTGGAATTCACTATGTAATCTCAGGGTGGCCTTGAACTCACGGTGATCCTCCTACCTCTGCCTCCCAAATGCTGGGATTAAAGGCATGCGCCACCACGCCCAGCTCTTAAGCTCTTAAACTCTTAAATAATGGTGTACTAACTGCTTACAAGCCTACTGTTTGGTTGTACCTTAACTGACCTATTTGGCCCCTCAGTGATGGGCAGGCTGGGGTGGATCTAGGAGAGGTGGGGAAGAAGACCCCTCACTGGGGTATTGAACACACTGCCTTATCTTTTAGAAAGCATTTTCACTGGGTGTAGAGGAGCACACCTGTAAGCCCAACACACAGGAGAATGAGACTGGAGGCTCAGGGGTTCAAAATCACCCTTCATTACACAGTGAGTTTAAGACCACCCTGAGCTCCATGAGACCTTGTCTCAAAAATAAATAAATAGGCTTTATATATGTCTTTTTTACATTTTTTATTTTTGAATTTTATTTCATTTTATTTATTTATTTGAGAGCGACAGAGAAAAGGAGGCAGAGAGAGAGAATGGGCACGCCAGGGCTTCCAGCCACTGCAAACAAACTCTAGACATGTGCGCCCCCTTGTGCATCTGGCTAATGTGGTTCCTGGGAAATTGAGCCTCAGACCAGGGTCCTTAGGCTTCACAGGCAAGCGCTTAACCGCTAAGCCATCTCTCCAGCCCGAACAGATGTCTTAACAGTTAAGTAACTTGCCTGCAAAGCCAAAGGACCCAGGTTCGATTCCCCAGGGCCCACGTAAACCAGATGCACAAGGTGGCGCATGAGTCTGGAAGCCCTGGCACACCAATTCTCTCTCTCTCTCGCTTGGATAAATAGAGAAAAAAAAATATTTTTACAAATAGGGACTAGCAATGTAGCTTAGTTGGTAGAGTGTTTGCCTAGCATGTACAAGGTCTGGGTTCAGTCTTTAGTACTGTGTAAGTCAGGCATGGCAGTATACACCTAACTCCAGTATTTGGGAGGTAGAGGCAGGAGGCTCAGAAGTTCAAGGCCAGCCTGGGCTGCATGGGATTCTGCCGGGCATTTGAGCAGGAGACTGTGCAGATCTGCTCCCGTCTGTCTGAAGCTGTCAGTGATGCTCTTTGAGGACAGACCCACCTGAACACCTTCGACCTGCCACCCGGGCTTGTCTCTTCTCTTCTGACTTGCCCCTCTAGGCCCGCAGCCCCCAGACAGCTACATGAGGGACCCCACGGGATTTTAGAGGTTACCTTTTGCTGTGCATGAAAAGAGCTGTATTTTGATTTTTTATTTTTCAACCCAATTTGAGACAAGAGCAGGAGAGGGAAAAACAAATCAATGTTTACTGAGTGAAAAATCAAATCAATAGAGGACAAAATTATTTCAACAGCTTTTTACAGTTACCAGCAATGTCATGGTAATGGAAATAACTTAGGTGTGTCATTTTAATTCCTTGGAAGATCCTAAGACCATATGATATAGAAAGTTCTCCCGGAGGGCTGGGGAGACGGCTGTCAGTATAAAGTGCTTGCCTGGGTTCAGTCCCCAGTACCCATGTAAATGCTGGGCCTGTAATCCCAGGGCTGGAGAGGCAGCTACCTGGCTAGCCAGACCAGCCGAATCAGCGAGCTGTATGTCCAGATGAGAGACCTTGCCTCAGGAAAATAAGGAGGCAAGTGATTAAGAGAGGCACAAAGTATCAAGACTCCATATGCATACACACACCACACATACATACACGTGCAGATGAAAAAGAGAGAGGGGCTGGAGAGCTGGCTTAGCAGTTAGGGTGCTTTTCTGTGAAGCCCAAAGACCCATGTTCGACTCTCCAGATCCCACGTGACACACAAAGGCGAGGCAAGCACAAGGTCGCGCATGCCCACTGGGTGGTGTAAGCATCTGACATTTGATTGCAGTGGCTGAGACCCTGGCACGCCAGTTCTCTCTCTTTGACTCTCTCTAAAAAAAATAAAAATAAAAAGAGAGAGAGAACTGAGGAGGAATAAATATCTGTTGTTTTCAGCCACCAAATACACACTAACTTGTTATAGCAGCTGCAGGGCCACAAGGCAATGAAAGACTTTCCAGTGTGGTCAGATTAGAGATATCTTCAACACTGTAGGCATCTGATATTTTCTACCTCTAGATGGACTTTGAACATTTTCCAGGAATAAGCCATCTCTCCAGCCCCCCGTGACTTTTTTTTTTTAAGAGTGAAAGGGCACGCTAGGGCCCCTAGCTACTGCAAACCAATTCCAGACGCATGTGCATCTGGCTTACATGGGTATTAGAGACTCAAACATGGGTCCTTAGGCTTCATCGGCAAGTGCCTTAACCGCTAACCATCTCTCCAGCCCCTGTCCTGTGACTTGGCCTTGAACTCACAGCGTTCCTCCTACCTCTGCCTCCCAAGTGCTGGGGTTATAGGCGTGCTCTACCTTCCCCATCTTAACTGTATTTTTATGCACACTGTGGTCCTCTGTGCCATCAAGGGGTGAACCATAAGGGCTGGGGAGATGGCTTGGCAGTTGTAGGCGCTTGCTTGCAAAGCCTGCTAGCCTTGGCTCAACTCCCCAGCTACCACACCAAGCCAGGTGTAAAGTGGCACGAGTTTGTGTGCAGCAGCAAGGGACCCTGGCACACACATACACACACCTGTGCAAATAAATAAAATTATATACAATAAAAAGAAGTGATCCATATGCATTTCCTAGAAGAATTTATGGAGGAGCCACAATCAACTGCCATCAGGCGTGGTGGCGCATGCCTTTAGTCCCAGCACTTGGGAGGCAGAGGTAGAAGGATCGCCATGAGTTCAAGGCCACCCTGAGACTACAGAGTGGATTCCAGGTCAGCCTGGGCTAGAGTGAGACCCTAGCTCAAAAAATAAAATAAAAGCAATTGCCTTTGGGCTCCTGAGCAACCTTTCACCTCCTGAATCAGGATTGTGCCTGACCCCCTGTCCCTCCCAGCCCAGCATCCCTTGGGAGAAATCACCACTTGGGGACTGTTCTACGCCGCCGGCTAGCCCTCCTGCTTTGCTATTGACGCTGTTTTTCTTCTTCAAGGCAGGGTCTCACTCTAGCCTAGACTGACCTGGAACAAACTCTGGAGTCCCAGGCTGGCCTTGAATCCTCCTATCTCTGCCTCCCAAGTGCTGGAATTAAAGGCATGCACCACCACGCTTGGCAATAAAAACATTTTTAAAATATATTTTTTTATTTATTTACTTGCACACAGAGAGAAGAGGGTGGAGAGAGAGAGGGGGGAGGGTAAGAGAAAGAATGGGTACATAAGGATCTCCAGGCACTGAAAATGAACTCCAGATACATGCATCACTGTGCATCTGGCTTTACCTAGGTACTGGGGACTCAAACCTGGGTCATTAAGCTTTGAAGGCAAGTGCTTTAACTGCTGAACCATCTCTCCAACCCCAAAGCTTTTTTTTTTTTTTTTTTTTTTTTTGAAGTAGGGTCTTACTCTATTCCAGAGTGACCTGGAATGCACTGTGTAGTTTCTGAGGGGCTGAGGGTCCTCTCTATCTCCAGGGGTCGCTGGCCACCAAGGTCCTGGGCGCAGAAGGAGTCGGAGGGAGCAGGGTGAAGGCAATGAACCACCGTGGAGACAGCCTGATGGGTCTTTGTCTTATTAATTCAACAGGGGAGTGGGTTTATAAACACTTGGGAAAGGTTGAGAGGGCACATACAGACTATAAGGTGATTGGATACCTAGGTTTATGCTATCTAATTGGCTGGTGTTGGAAGGCAGAAGTTGTGAGACCTTAGACTATGGAATGCTCAGGTGCTTTGGGATGGGGGAAGGCGCCCAAGTCCCATTTCCTCTGGGCGAAGATGAGGCATACCATGACCTCACGAGAAGGGAGGGCCAACTCCGGCGCCAAGAGTGGGATCTCACAGTGATCCTCGTACCCCTTGCCTCTCGAATGCTGGGATTAAAGGCATACACCACCATGCCCAGCTCAAAAACGTTGTTTCAGATATTTTATTTAGGGCTGGAGAGATGGCTTAGTCGTTAAGGCGCTTGCCTGAGAAGCCTAAGGATCCAGGGTCTATTCTCCAGGTCCCATGTAAGCCAGATGCACATGCTGGCACATGCATCTGGAGTTCATTTGCAGTGGCTAGAGGCCCTGGTATGCCCATTCTATCTATCCCTCTCCCTCTCTCTGTCTCAAATAAATAAATGAAAATAAAATCTTTTAAACAAATGAAAATATATATATATTTAAATATTTATTTGCGAGGGGGCTGGGGAGAGAGTGGGTGTGCCAGGGCTTCCAGCCACTTCAAACAAACTCCAGATGCATGCGCCGCCTTGTGCATCTTGCTTATGTGCGTTCTGGAGAATTGAACCTGGGTCCTTCGCTTGCCTATGAAGCAAGTGCCTTAACCGTTAAGCCACCTCTGCAATCCCACATCTGGATTTTAAAAGCATGGGTTCTTTATTGCTAAAGACTCAATATGGTTGAGCTGCAAGGTCACTGAGAAATCTTGCTGGAGCTGAGCTGAAAATCTCCTCCATGTAGACCAGCTGATAGAACGCTGAAAAAGCTATGCTGTATGCAGTTCAATGGAACAGAAAGAAATCACCAGGGAAGATACTCAATAGTGGACACTGCAAGCCTTAAGTTTGGCCACCCAGGCCAAATGAGCCAATGGGTGAAATAGTGGCACGTCTGTTATGGGGGAACCAACTGCTCTCTAATTGGACTGGAGGCCTGCTCCATGGGAGGGAATACATGCCTGATACTGAAAACCTACAGCAGGAAGGTCATGAGCCCTAGGGGTGTTGTGCCTGCTGGTGTCTGGCTAAATGTATATACCATGCTCACCAAACTGCCCAGTAAGCACTTCTCTTAATGTTCATACCCATATATTAATGCTATTCTCATTTTTGGTTAGAGAAGCTTCTCTTTTCAGATGGCAGTGACCTTGGGATGACTCAAAAGGCACCATGGTGCTGAGAGGAAGTGATAGAGATGTGCTCAACACTGAAACATCTCTATCACACCTTTCAAGGCTCAGGGTCCATTGCGGAAGAGGTGGCAGAAAGAATGTAAAAGCCCAAGGAAGGGTAGGACTCCTCACAACGTGCTCCTCCAGACACAAAATGGCCTGGATATCCATGACCTCACAGTGCCTGACACTACCTACACAAGACCATCATAAGAGGAGGAAAAGATCATGACATCAAAATAAAAGAAAGACAGGGCTGGAGAGATGGCTTAGAGGTTAAGGGGTTTGCCTGCAAAGCCTGAGGACCCTGGTTTGATTCCCCAGGACCTATGTAAGCCAGATGCACAAGGGGGCACCATGAGTCTGGAATTTGTTGGCAGTGGCTGGAGGCCCTGACATGCCCATTCTCTCCCTTCCTCCTTCTCTCCCTCTCTCTCAAATAAATAAATAAATAAGAGAGTAATTGAGATGGAGAGGGGATATGATGGAGGGAGAGTGGAGTTGCAAAGGAGAAAGGGGGAATTCTTATGATTTATTATCTATAATTATGGAAATTTTCAATTAAAAAAATTTTAATTAAAAAACATGGGTTCTGGGGATTGAACATCCTCCTGCTTACAAGGCAAGCACTTTACCCAACTGAGGCAGTGCCCTAGCCCCAATGCCAATTCTTCACTGTGTTCCTATCTCACAGAAACTATTGGAGATATTAAGGATGTGATTAGCATGTTAAGCAACCTGCATCCATGAAAGATATTTTGAGGATCTAACATTTCGTTTTACAAGATTATGTTACTGTACAAATATGATTAGATCAACGTAATACAGAATTAGACCCCAAATGTATTAAACAAGGTTCACCCTCGAGTCCTCCACTCCACAGATTCACAAATACACTTGAGCTCAGCTCTTCCCCACCATCCCCCTCCTGCCTTGCCTACTGCCCCACAGTCCTTTCCAGGGGATCACCCCAGTGGACCTTCGTATAAACCAGTCTCCGTGTGCTGTGTGTGTGTGTGGTGAGGGGCAGACAAGTGCCAACAAGCACCAGATGCTTGCACCACTTTTGGCATCTGTCTTTATGTGGGTACTGGGAAATTGAACCCAGGCTGGCAGCTTTGCAAGCAAGTGTCTTTAACTGCTGAGCCCCACTATCAACCTGAACCTTCTTTATTAAGTTCTTATTTTGTTTTCAGGCCAGGTCTTACAAGGTTCAGGCTGACCTGGAACTCACTCTGTAGCCCCAGGCTGGCCTTGAACTCACAGTGACCCTTCTACCTCAGTCTCGAGAGGGCCGGGACTACAGGAGTGTGCCATCACGCTTGGCTCCATTCAGTTCTCTTAACTTTCCCTTGACTTTGAAAGCTTACACTCGGATGCCCTTTGTAATACGTGAGCATCACTTATAGCTCCTGTTAGATCCAAGGCTCTGCTCTTGCGTTCATCTTTGACATTTCCTATTAACTTCCTTTTATTGCCTCATTACTTAAGGAAGAGAAGTACAAATGAGTAAGGTAGTAAATAGTCAAACTGCATAGACCATCTGCCCCTGAACAACTGTCCACTTCTGTCAACATCAGTCTGCATTCCTTGGGGCTCCAGAAAAGGTGAGGGAGCAGAACTGTATCCGCAGAGGAGAGACTTCTGAATTTAAAAAATATATATATTTTATTTATTTATTTGAGAGAGAGAAGGAGGCAGAGAGAGAGAGAGAGAGAGACAGAGAGAATGGGTATGCCAGAGCCTCCAACCACTGCTAACTAACTCCAGACACATGTACTCCCTTGTGCATCTGGCTTACATGAGTCCTGGAGAGTCGAACCAGGATCCTTTGGCTTTGCAGGCAAATGCCTTAACCACTAAGCCATCTCTCCAGCCCCTAAATTTCCGATTCACACAAAGAAGGACACTTCTTCCAGAAAGTTCAGCTAAAGAAGGAGAAATGGAAACTCAAGAGCATTGGGAGGCTAAGAAATGGCTCAGTTAACAAAGTGCCTCCCTCAAGAAAAAGAAAGAAGCTCGGGGTTTGGCTTGGCAGCTAATGGCACTAGCTTGCAAAGCCTGATGGCCCAGATTCAGTTCCCCAGGAGCCACATAAAGCCCGATGCACAAAGTGGTACTTGCATCTAGAGTTCATTTACAGTGGTAAGAGGCCCTGGCCCAACCATTCCCCCTCCCTCTGCTTACAAATAAATAAAAAGATTTTTTTTCTTTTTTAAAAATATATTTTATTTATTTATTTGAAAAAGAGAGAGAGAAAGAAAGAGAATGGGCGAGCCAGGGCCTCCAGCCACTGCAAACGAACTCCAGATGCATGCGCCCCCTTGTGCATCTGGCTTACGTGGGTCCTGGAGAGTCGAACCGGGGTCCTTTGGCTTTGCAGGCAAATGCCTTAACTAAGCCATCTCTCCAGCCCCTCATTTCTTTTTCTTATTTTATTTGTGTTATTGATTTTTTTGAGAGAGAGAGAGGGCCTCAGCCACTGCAATCGAACTCCAGATGCTTGCACCATCTAGTGGGCATGTGCGACTTTGTGATTGCCTCGCCTTTGTGTGTCTGGCTTATGTGGGATCTGGAGAGTCAAACATGGGTCCTTAGGCTTGGCAGGCAGGTGTCTTAACTGCTGAGCCATCTCTCCAGCCGCTCATTCTTTTTATTACTTTGTTACAGCTTCTGGTAGATGAGTAAGAGTTGTGAGAAAAGCCATCCTCTATTTCTCCCCTGTCTTAGGGGAGAGCCTACAGCTTCTCACCATCGAATGCACTACTGGCTACGGGACGTTGTATAGATGCCATTAATCAGATTAAGGAGGCTCTCTTTCATCCTAAATTGCTAAATGTTTTTTTTTCCCCCTTTGTTTTTTTGTTTTTTCAGGGTAGGGTCTCGCTGTAGCCCAGGCTGACCTGGAATTCACTATGTAGTCTCAGGCTGGCCTCGAACTCACAGTGATCCTCCTACCTCTACCTTCTGAGTATTGGGATTAAAGGCGTGTGACACTACGCCTAGCCCTTGCTAAATGTTTTTTATCATGAATGGATATTGAAATTTGACAAGTGCTTTTTCTGCATCAATTGACAGAAGCATATGTTTTTTTCTTTTGTCTGCTTATGTGGTATATAATTTGAGTCATTTGACTACACACACACACACACACACACACACACGCACACACATATATATTTTTGAGGCAGGGTATCACTATAATCTAGGCTGGCCTCAAACTCGCTATGTAGCTGGGTATGGTGGCATATGTCTTTAATCCCAGCACTCTGGAGGCAGAGGGGGGAGAATTTCTGTGAGTTGGAGGCCACCCTGAGACTACATAGTGAATTCTAGGTTAGCCTGGGCTATAGCGATACCCTATCTTGAAAAACCAAAGCAAAACAAAACAAAAAACAAAAAACCACTTGTTTTCTTCCCGCCATCTTTCCGTGTGGCCATCATGGTGTGCATGAATGTCCTGGCGGATGCTCTCAAGAGCATCAACAATGCTGAAAAAAGAGGCAAAGGCCATGTCCTGATTAGGCCGTGCTCCAAAGTCATCATCCAGTTTCTAACAGTGATGATGAAGCACGGTTACACTGGCGAGTTTGAAATTATTGATGATCACAGAGCTGGGAAAATTGTTGCGAACCTCACAGGCAGGTTAAATGAGTGTGGAGTGAGCAGCCCCTGATCTGATGTACAGCTCAAAGACTTAGAAAAATGGCAGAATAATTGGCTCCCATCCCGTCAGTCTGGTTTCATTGTCCTGACCACCTCAGCTGGAATTATGGACCATGAAGAAGCAAGACGAAAACACACAGGAGGGGAAATCCTGGGACTTTTTTTCTAGGGGTATAAAGAAAGCAAACATGAATAAAATGCCACAGTGGACTCCATGCTATGCTTTTCCTCTGACACAACTAAGACAGTTTTGGGACCACACCATGACCTGGATGGTGGCTCACCACAGTATGAGGCCCATCCTGGGTTGTTGAACCTGGCTTGAGGTCCAGTGGTTCCTTCCTTGACTGTAGCTTGACAGTACATGGACTGGTGTAAATATTCTAAAAACAAAAGAGTAAAACAAAACAAAACAATAAAAACACTTGCTATGTACCTGAGGATGACCTTGAACTTCTAATCCTCCTGCCTGTACCTCCCCAGTACTGAGATTACAGGTGCATGCTGTTCCCAGTTTATGCAGTGCTGGGAATTGAACTCAGGACTTTGTGCATTCTAGGTAAACACTCTACCAACTGAACTATATCCAGCCCCTCATTTGAAAATATTAAACCAACCATGCATTCCTGGCATTTACCCAACAATATGTTAATATCAAATTAAGAGGGTTTTTTTATTTTTAATAGTTTATTTAATAGAGAGAGGTAGGTAGCAAAAGAGAATGGGTACACCAGGACCTCCAGTCACTGCAAACAAACTCCAGATGCATGTACCACCTTGTGCATCTAGCTTTACATGGGTACTGGGGAATCCAACCTGAATCATGGCTTTGCAGGCAAGTGCCCTAACCACTAGGCAATCACTCCTGCCTAAAACTGAGAGGATTAATAGATAGGAAAGTATTTCTGCAGAATCTTATTGGTGACAACCTCCTACTTTCAGTACTTCCTTTTGAAACAAACATTGTCATGTAAATAGCTTAGTGTGTCCTTGTCAATTTCTCACCAATTCTTTTTTTTTTAATTATTATTTATTTATTTATTTATTTGAGAGCGACAGACACAGAGAGAAAGACAGATAGAGGGAGAGAGAGAATGGGCGTGCCAGGGCTTCCAGCCCCTGCAAACGAACTCCAGACACGTGCGCCCCCTTGTGCATCTGGCTAACGTGGGACCTGGGGAACCGAGCCTTGAACCGGGGTCCTTAGGCTTCACAGGCAAGCGCTTAACCGCTAAGCCATCTCTCCAGCCCAATTTCTCACCAATTCTTTATGTGGCTACTTTGGTTTTTTTAATGTTTTATTTATTTGAGAGAAAGAGGCAGCTAGAGAGAAAGAAAGATGAAGAGAGAGAGAGAGAGAGAGAGAGAGAGAGAGAGAGAGAGAGAGAGAGAGGGAGAGGGAGGGAGGGAGGGAGGGAGAGAGGGAAAGGAGACTAGGCGGACTGGGACGTCTAGCTACTGCAAATGAACTCCAGACTCTTGCACTACTGTGCACCTAGCTTTTGGTGGGCACCGGGGAATCAAACCCAGGTCATTAGGTTTGTAGGGAGGGCACCTTAACCACTAAGCCATCTCCAGCCCTAATTTTTTGTTTTTGTTTTGTTTTTCAAGGTGCGGTCTCATTCGAGTCCAGGCTGACCTGGAATTCACTCTGTACCTCTGCCTTCTGAGTGCTGGGATTAAAGGCATGTGTCACCACACCCAGTTTAAAAAAAATTTTTTTTTGGAATTTTGCTTTATCTGTTTCTCAATTCTGCCTACATGTTAGGAGAGTGTAACATTATGCAACTCCATTCTGAGGCAGGATTTAGGAAGAAACATTTGAGTCTGGTATCCAGGTTCAAGTTGATCTCAAGTTGCCTGGTGTCACTGAGCTCTGAACCCCACTGCCGGCCCCGGAGGACAGCTGGCTTCTGTTGGATTCACCTGAGCGAGGTGACAGGTGGATGAATGCACGCACTGATGCGGCCAGACCTTTTGACAAGCTCACTGTGGCCGGTCACTTCCTCCTGCGGTCTCCAGGCCAGGGCAGGGCTGCCTATGGGGACTGAAAGGTTCCTTTGTCCCCTCCCGGGCAGCTTTCACAGCAACAAGGAGGCCTCAGAGTGACCTCTCTGCAGGCCAGGGGTGGGGACATGTGAGGAGCGACCAAGTTCAGCCTTCTCAGGTTATTTTTAATAAGTGGAGGCCTTTCTGGAGGGAGGCTTTTATTTTCCTATGACTCCCCATGGAGGGAGTGAGGAGCAGGCAGGTTTACGGGCACTGGGAGGTGGGGGAGCACATGGTGGCACCCGAGCCTGACAACAGGAGGGGCTGGGGATGATCAAAGTGTCCAGGCCTCAGGCTGCATCTCACCTGTCTGGAAAGAGGGGGTCACCACAGGCCTCTGTTCCTTAGAAGGCCCGTGCAGACAAGAGGCTCCCAAAAGAGCTTCACTCCTAAGAGGGAGGTTGCCAGGAGAAATGGAGCCCCCAGGGAGGCCAAAGCAGGGGCGCTGGGGGTGACCTTAACTTTATCAATGGTTGGTTTGTGGGAGTGTCTGAACTCAGTTGGAACGTGTCAAAAATCTGAGGCAGCTGGGGCATGGTGGCACACGCCTTTAATCCCAGCACTTATTTTATTTTTTTGTTGTTTTGTTTTTCAAGGTAGGGTTTCACTGTAATCCAGGCTGACCTGGATTCACTTTGTAGTCTCAGGGTGGCCTTGAACTCACAGCAGTCCTCCTACCTCTGCCTCCCGAGTGCTGGGATTAAAGGTGTGCAGCATCATGCTGGATCTATTTTACTTATTATTATTACTTATTATTTTACTTATTATGAGAGAAAGAGATAGAATTGGTGTGCCAAGGCTGCTAGCCACAGTAAACAAACTCCAGATGCATGTGCCACCTTGTGCATCTGGTTTACATGGGTACTGGGGAATCAAACCTAGGTACTCAGGCTTCAAAGGCAAGTGCCTTAACCACTAAGCAATCTCTCCAGCCCTAAAAATTTTTTTTATTTATTTGCAAGCAGAGAGAGAGATAGAAAAGAGATAGATAGAGAGAGAATGGTCATGCCAGGGCCTCTAGCCACTGCAAATGAACTCCAGATGCATGTGCCCCTTGTGCATCTGGCTTGCATGGGTCCTGGGGAATTGAGCCTGGGTCCTTGGCTTCTCAGGCAAATGCCTTAACCACTAAGCCATTTCTCTAGCCCCCTAAAAATTTTTTTAAATGTGTTATTTATTTGAGAGAGAGAGAAAGAGGCATATAGCGAGAGAGAACGGGCACGCCAGGGCCTCTAGCCCCTGCAAACGAACTACAGATGCATGCACCCCTGTGCATCTAGCTTACCTGGGTCCTGGGGAATCATCCCGTTTAACCACTAAATCATTTTCCCAACCTCCTAAGACTTTTTTTTGTTTGTTTGTTTTTTGTTTTTCGAGGTAGGGTCTCACTCTGGCCCAGACTGACCTGGAATTCACTATGGAGTCTCAGGGTGGCCTTGAACTCACGGAGATCCTCCTACCTCTGCCTCCCGAGTGCTGGGATTAAAGGCGTGCGCCACCACGCCCGGCTTCTAAAACTATTTTTAAATAAGTAAGTAAGCTAATCATGGTGGCTCATGCCTTTAGTCCCAGCACTCAGGAGGCTGAGGTAGGATTATTATGAGTTTGAGGCCAGCCTAGTCTAGAGTGAATCCTGCTCAAAACAACAATAACATAACAAAAAGGGGGGAGGGGCAAAAAGGCCTGAAGAGATAGTCCAACAGTTCAAGGCGCTTGCTTGCAAAGCTTGACGGATCGCGTTCAGTTCCCCAGTGCCCACGTAAAGCCAGGTGCACAGGGTGGCACAAGTGTCTGCTGTTCATTTGCAGTGGCCGGACACCCTGGTGCATCCATTCCCTTCTCTCTTTCTCTGTCGGCCTGGCATGCCCATTCTCTCTCTCTGCCTTTATGTCTGTCTCTCATAAATAAGAATCACCACTTACGTATAATTCTGTGCCAAGAGCTCCTCAAATATTGTTCCATTTATTCCTCCCGTAAGCTTCTGAAAGGGGAGTATTTTCATATTTTATTATTTCATTTATTGAGACTGGGTTTCACGTAGCCCAGTGTAGGATGACCCTAAGACATCTAACCCTCCTTTCCTCCGCCTCCCAAGTGCCGGAACTACAGGCCTGGTCCCGCCACACCTGGTTTTATGCTGTGCTGGGGATCGAACCCAGGGCTTCGCGCATGCTAAGCAAACACTCTACCAACTGAGCCACATCCCCGAGCCCAAAAGAAGTTCTGTGCATAGTGTTTGTCGAATGCCTATGATAGTTGTTCCAGGCCATTCTCCAGCTGTTGCCTGGGTAACTTCATCCCATCTCTTTGTATTAGCCCACGTGGTAGGTTTGATATAATCCCCATTCAAAAGACAAGGAACCTGAGGTCCAGGGAGATTAACTGGCCCACCGGCAATTGTGGTTGTTAAATGACCCTTTGACCTTGTCTTATAGCTCCCTTCCAGTCTCACATGTTCTGATGGAAGGTGGGCCTTCCGCCAGCATTCGAGCCCCATTGACAGCCCTCGCTGGACCCTCTCTATGGTGATCACATTCTAAACAACAGTGGCTTTCCGTCTGTGATGCACAGGCCACAAGCCCTCAATGGTTCCTGTATCCTTGCTTGTTCTTTTTTTATCCTAGACTAATCTCCCCCTCCCTGGGCTGGCACAGACTTGGCATGGGGCCGCTTGGGCTTTTGATCAAGGCATCCTGCAGCCACATTGTAGGACTCGGTTGGCACTGACTTCTGGCATGGACTCAAGGCTGGATGCCAGCCCTCTTGCTGGGACTAACTTGTCTCACAGTTTCTCCAAGTATTTATTTCCCGAGGACAGTGGCCAAAGTGCTGAGCCTTACTATCTCCTCTGTGTCCAGCTCTCTTGAGCGTGTATGTGTATTTATTTTTATTTATATGAAAGAGAGAGAGGGAGGGAGAGAATGAGTGTGTCAGGGCCTCTAGCCACTGAAAACGAAGTCCAGACACATGCGCCCCCTTGTGCATCTGGCTTACATAGGTACTGGGGAATCGAACCTGGGTCCTTAGGCTTTTCAGGAAAGCACCTTAACTGCTAAGCCATCTCTCCAAACCCTGTGGGGCTTTTTTTTTTTTTTTTCCTCCCCTAAGGCTGAATCAGTTACAAGCTTACAGGCACAGGATATGTTCAAATAGGGATTTGAACCCTGGATCCTCAGATTAACCATCTGGGACTGAACCATGTGGACCCCACCTTTTTTTGTTGTTGTTCTTGTTTTGTTTGGTTTTTTGAGACAAGGCCTCACTCTGTAGCCCAGGCCAGCCTCAAGTTTTCAGCCATTCTCCTGCTTCTGTGTCCTGACTGCTGAGATTACAGACATCTGCCATCGTGCCTGGCTTCAGTACTGTGACAAGCACAGCCCTGGGCATACGACTGGCACTCAGGGTATAACCATCAAACACATAACTGTATTCTTGTTCTCATTTAAAAAGCTAGGCCTAGGCTGGGGAGATGGCTCAGTGGTTAGGGCACTTACCTGCAAAGCCAAAGGACCTCAGTTCAATTCCCCAGGACCCACGTAAAGCCAGATGCACAAAATGGAGCATGTATCTGGAGTTCATTTGCAGTGGCTAGAGGCTCTGGCATGTCCATTCTCTAACCCCCCCCCACCTCTCTCTCTCCACTTGCAAATAAATAATATATATATTTTTTTATTTATTTGAGCCGAGTGTGGTGGCACACGCCTTTAATCCCAGCACTCGGGAGGCAGAGGTAGGAGGATCACCGTGCGTTCAAGGCCACCCTGAGACCACATAGTGAATTCAGGTCAGCATGGACTAGAGTGAGACTCTATTTCAAAAAATAAAAAAAAAAGGGCTGGAGAGATGGCCTAGCGGTTAAGTGCTTGCCTGTGAAGCCTAAGGACCCCAGTTCAAGGCTCGGTTCCCCAGGTCCCACGTTAGCCGGATGCACAAGGGGGCGCACGCGTCTGGAGTTCATTTGCAGAGGCTGGAAGCCCTGGCGTGCCCATTCTCTCTCTCTCCCTCTATCTGTCTTTCTCTCTGTGTCTGTCGCTCTCAAATAAATAAATTTAAAAAAAAAAATTTAAAAATGTATTTGAGAGAGTGAAAGAGGCAGACACAGAGAGAGAGAGAGACAGAATGGGCATGCCAGGGTCTCCAGCCACTGCAAACGAACTCCAGACACATGTGCCACCTTGTTCATCTGGTTTACGTGGGTCCTAGGGAATCGAACTGAGGTCCTGTGGCTTTGCAGGTAAGCACCTTAACCACTAAGCCATCTCTCCAGCCCCCCCCAAAATATTTTTTGTTTATTTTTTATTTATTTGAGAACAACAGACAGAGAGAAAGAGACAGAGAGAGAGAGAGAGAGAGAATGGGCACGCCATGGCCTCCAGCCATTGCAGACAAACTCCAGATGTGTGCGCCCCCTTGTACATCTGGCTAACATGGGTCCTGGGGAATTGAGCCTGGAGCCGGGGTCCTTAGGCTTCACAGGCAAGCACTTAACCTCTAAGCCATGTCTCCAGCCCCCCAAAAAATATTTTTTAAAACTAGGCCTGTCTGACCCTGACATCAAGCAAATGCTAAAACCAAATGTGGCACTTAGCTTTGCTTGATAATATAAAGCTTGATGACATCTGGTTTACCGTTCATGTAACAGGACTCTGCCGTGGGCCGCTCGGTTATGAGTCCGGTTTAGTGCCACATCTTGGGGTTGGCCGTTGTTATCTTCAGCATGGTAACTGGAGTCTATTTCCAAGCATCTCCTGGCCTTCTGGGTCCCACAGGTTGAGAGCTGGGAGGGAAAAGAGGAGGGACGTGTACTGTCACGCCAGGCTCATGAACACATCCCTGGGCTGCGGCCCCGCGAGGCTGGCTTGGTGCAGCATAAAGCCCCACGCGCGATGTGTGCGGTGGTGGACGCCTCTTCCCCAGTGAAACCCGCAGGAAGAACACACGGGGGGAGAGGGGGGTTGTGACCAGATGGTGGCAGCTGAACTTCAATAATTGCCCGCTGTTCGCTCCTGGCTCCGTGGTGCCCAGAAAGCCTAAACCCAGATCCCCAACGCTGCTTGTGACTGTCACCAGCGGTTGAGCTGTGCCCGTGATAAAGCTGGTTTCTCCGGGCCTGGCAGAGTGGTTTCCAGGCGGCAGGCAGCTTAGGCCAGCGTGCACCCAGGGCTGTGGCTCACAGGTGGGGGTTACCAAGCCATTCTCTGTTGGTCCCCGCCACTGGGGTGTCGCGCGTGAGTACTCAGGGCAGGGTTTCAGGTGACAGCTGCATTTCAGCGGAGCCGTCCCCCCCCCCACCACCCAGAGTGTCTCTGTCGAGGGGACATTTTAAGGCAGAGACTCGGGTGCAGGTGACAGATGTTGTGTCTCCCTCGCCTGTGCTGGTCACTTGTCTATATTCCTGAACAAAGAAACACAATGTGCCGGACGTGGTGACGCACGCCTTTAATCCCAGCACTTGGGAGGCAGAGATAGGAGGATTGCTGTGAGTTCGAGGCCAGCCTAAGACTACACAGTGAATTCCAGGTAGCTTCTTGGACTAGACTGAAACCTTACCATGAAAAATAAAAAAATTCCAAGAAACAAAATGTGAAATGCAGAACAATTCATATGTTACCTTCAGAACAGGCCCACTAGGGACTTTTTAAAGGTGCTAAATGTGGTGGCTCATGCCACAATCCTAGCACTCAGGAGGCAGAAGCAGGTTGATCACCATAAGTTCAAGGCTAGCTTGAGGCCAACCTGGGCTATAGAATGAGATCTCTCAAAATAAATAACTAAATAAAATAAAACAAGGGCCAGGCATGGTGGTGCACACCTTTAATCCCAGCACTTGGGAGGCAGAGGCAGGAGGATCACCATGAGTTCGAGGCCACCCTAAGACTACATAGTGAATTCCAGGTCAGCCTGTGCCAGAGTGAGACCCTACCTCAAAAAACTAAAAGAGTAAAATAAAATAAATAAAAATTAAAACAAGGGGCCTATAGAGATGGCTTAGTGGTTAAGGCACTCACTTGCCTGCAAAGCTGAAGGACCCAGGTTCAATTCCCCAGGACCCACATAAGCCAGCTACACAAAGTGACACATGCATCTGGAGTTCAGTTGCAGCAGCTGGAGGACCTGGTGTGCCCATTCTCTCTCTATCTGCCTCTTTCTCTCAAATAAATACATTTAAATAAAATACTATTTCTTTTTTTAATTTAAATATTTTTTGTTTCTTTTTATTTATTTATTTGAAAGTGACAGACAGAGAGAGAAAGAGGCAGATAGAGAGAGGATGGACGCACCAGGGCCTCCAGCCACTGCAAACGAACTCCAGATGCATGGGCCCCCTTGTGCATCTGGCTAACATGGGACCTGAGGAATTGAGCCTCGAACCAGGGTCCTTAGGCTTCACAGGCAAGCGCTTAACCACTAAGCCATCTCTCCAGCCCTAATTTTTTATTTTAGAGAGAGAGAGAATTAGCATGTCAGAGCCTCAGCCTTTGCAGTCGAACTCCAGACACTTGTGCCTAGTGCCCACGTCCAACCTTGCACTTATGTTACCTTTGTCTGTCTGGCTTATGTGGGATCTGGAGAGAGATTGAACATTGGTCCTTCGGCTTTGCAGGCAAGCGCATTAACTGCTAAGCCATATCTCTAGCCCCAAAATAAAATATTAAAAAAGTTATAAAACCAGCCAGGCATGGTTGCACATACCTTTAATCCCAGCACTTGAGAGGCAGCGGTAGAAGGATCACCATGAGTTTGAGGCCATCCTGAGGCTACATAGTGAATTCCAGGTCAGCCTGGAATATATGTATATATTAAAAGTAATAAAAGTAAAACAGAGAGCTGGAGAGAGAGCTTGGTGCTTAAGGCGCTTGTCTGTGAAGTATAAGGATCCAGGCTCTATTCTCAATAGTGTGGTGTGCATGCATGCTTGTATGTTTGTTGGTACACATGTGTGCAGGCGCACATGCATGTGAATAGAGGCTGGTGTGGGGTGTCTTCCTCAATCACTCACTATGTCATCATCATCATTTTTTTGGAGGGGGGGTTGAGGTAGGGTCTCACTCTAGCTCAGGCTGACTTGGAATTCACTATGTAGTCTCAGGCTGGCCTTGAACTCATGGCAATCCTCCTACCTCTGCCCCCCGAGTGCTGGGATTAAAGGCGTGCGCCACCACGCCCAGCTACAGATCTTTGGGTGTTGGCTGTCATCAGTTTCCGTCACTCTGCTTGCCTGTCTGCCTCTCCCACGGAGGCATCATTCCAAGATCAAGACAGAGAGGGTGTTGCTGGGTGACCTGCCAGCTTCCGGCTCAGGGCTCCTAAAACAAAGGCAGCTGGTGCCACCTTCAGCCAGACATAGGCAGGCTCAAGGAACTGACTTAGCCAAGGCGTGCGGGCTCAGGACTGCTGAACGCTCCCAGAGATAAGCTACAGGCAGCAGGTGACAGGGTCCCCAAAGCCACCGGATGTGCCAATTCTCCTTAGCACAGGGAATCTCCTGCCTCCCTCCCCCAGCCACCTCCACACACCTGAGTCTCCTCCAGACGTTTCTTAGACATTAGGACTCCATTTCTTGTTGGAGGGGGCAGTCTCCCAGGCTGAGTGCCTGCGCCAGTGTCCAGCGCCTGGCTGGGTATTTCCGTGTGAGTATGGACCAGCCTCACTTGGTCCCCAGGTTCTCAGGGACACTTGTGTCTGTGTAGCAACAGGTTGCTTGTCTCCTGTGAATTAAAACTCACACTGCCTCCATGAGGTTGCCTCTGGTTCAGGTAAGAATTTGAATGCAAAACTGTCAGTCAGAAAGGACATGACTGGGCTGGAGAGATGTCTTGGTGGTTAAGATGCTTGCCTGCAGAGCTTAAGGACCCAGGTTCGATTCTCCATGTCCCATGTAAGCCAGATGCACATGGTGGCACGTGCGTCTGAAGTTTGTTTGCAGTGGCTAGAGGCGCTGGTGCGTCCATTCTCCTCCCCCTCCCCATCTCTAATAAATGATTAAAATAAATCCTTTTTAAAAAAGAAGAAAGAAATAAAGGATATGACTTTGGAGGATGGGTGATTCTATTCTGAGGTGGCTCTAGCCAGTGTCACAGCCAGTCTGTGGGGCCCTTGATTGCATTGAGTGGTTTTTGCAGCACTTTTTAAACCTTTTTCTTATTTTATTTAATTAATGTATGTACCTGTTTATTCTTGGGCCAGGGTCTCCTATAGTCCAGACTAGGATTATAGAGTTGTGTATTTAAAAAAAAATTTTTTTTAATTTTTATTTATTTGAGAATGACAGTCAGACAGAGAGAGAAAGAGGGAGAGAGACAGAGAGAGAATGGTTGTGCCAGGGCCTCCGGCCACTGCAAATGAACTCCAGATGCATGTGCCACCTTGTGCATCTGGCTTACATGGGTCCTGGGGAATCGAGCCTTGAACCAGGGTCCTTCAGGCTTCACAGGCAAGCGCTTAACCACTAAGCCATTTCTCCAGCCCCAGAGTTGTGGTTTTTGTCTTGGATTTTTTTTTTTTTAAGATAGGGTCTCACTGTAGCCCAGGCTGACCTGGAATTCACTGTGTAGTCTCAGGCTGACCTCGAACTCATGGCAATCCTCTTTCCTCTGCCTCCTGAGTGCCAGTTGGATTTTCTTTTAATATTTATTTATTTGCAAGCAGAGAGAGAGAGAAAAAAAGAGGGGCATGTCATGTAAAGCTAGACACAATGTGGCTCTTGCGTCGGAGATGATAGAACCCCATGTGGGCGCCCATTGCACACACATACATGTATGTGCTTGGTTTGGAGTGAGGGTGAACTTGTTGTTTGTGGGGGTTGCAAATCTGCCTCTGACTTGTAGAAACATGATCCCTACAGCCCAACAGACTTGGATTCAAACTCCTGACTGCTTGCCAGCTGGGTCAGATGTGCCTCACAGTGCTTGACCTAAATGTAGAAAGAATTGTGAACTGTGAGGTTTGGCTTAGGAGAGGAAAAGGAACTTTGTTGGAACTGGGCTAGGAGCCGTCTGTGTGAGTGGCCCTCTGTGTTCTGCTGCTGCCCTGAGGGTTTGAGCAGGGTTTTTTGTTTTGTTTTGTTTTTTTTTTTTTAATTTTTATTTATTTATTTGAGAGGGACAGACACAGAGAGAAAGACAGATAGAGGGCGAGAGAGAGAATGGGCGCGCCAGGGCTTCCAGCCACCGCAAACGAACTCCAGACGCGTGCGCCCCCTTGTGCATCCGGCTAACGTGGGACCTGGGGAACCGAGCCTCGAACCGGGGTCCTTAGGCTTCACAGGCAAGCGCTTAACCGCTAAGCCATCTCTCCAGCCCTAGCAGGGTTAAGTGTAGAAGTCGTGGGCTGGTGTGAGCAAAAGGATATCACACAGAAAGGGATGACAGTCTCGGGCTGGAGACTGCAGTCCAATTCAGCTGAGAGAATGGAGCAGCTGTTCTGCATCAATTATGTGCCTCAGTTTACCCATGTGAAAACAGTGAGGACTTTGTCTGCCTGGCAAGGGTCCTGACTTAATGGGATCGTGTGTGTCATCCACTGTTGTAATCACTTTTTCCCATTACGGGCAGAGGACTCGCCGCCAAAAGCAACTGTTGGAGGGGAAGGGTTTAACCTTGGCTTACAGTCTTCAGAAGCTTCATGGTGGCCGGGCAGAGGCTGGGCGTCACGTCTTGCAGCAGCTGGCAGGAAGCAAGAGTGAGCTGGGCTCTAACACCCCAAAGTCCACCCCTAGCCGCACACCTCCTCTTTGAGAAGGATTCCTGCATGAAGTGACACACTTAGAGGGGGTGTCGTCCTTCACTGTGGCCATCAGCACTCACAATTATTTGTTTATTTATTTTATTATTATTATTATTATTGGTTTTTCATGGTAGGGTCTCACTCTACTCACTCTAGCCCAGGCTGACCTGGAATTCACTATGTCGTCTCAGTCTGGCCTTGAACTCACAGTGATCCTCCTACCTCTGCCTCCCAAGTACTGGGATTAAAGGCGTGCACCGCCATGTCTGGCTTCCAGCATATGGTTTTAAATTTTTTGTTGTTGTTGTTCATTTTTTATTGACTTATTTGAGAGCGATAGACATAGAGAGAAAGACAGATAGAGGGAGAGAGAATGGGCGTGCCAGGGCTTCCAGCCACTGCAAACGAACTCCAGACGCGTGCTCCCCCTTGTGCATCTGGCTAACGTGGGACCTGGGGAACCGAGCCTCGAACCGGGGTCCTTAGGCTTCACAGGCAAGCGCTTAACCGCTAAGCCATCTCTCCAGCCCCAGCATATGGTTTTATAAAACATTCAATTGATCACTTCCATAAATATAGGCAATATACCGTGATTATGCTCCCCTTCCACCATCCCCTTCCCCCCACCAAATCCCCTCCACTGATCCCTTCTTTCCAACTAGTGACTCTTCTGTTTTGATGTCATTTCCCCCTCCTGGTCTTGTGTACGGAGAGTCAGTCACTGTGAGGTCATGAATATCAAGGCCACAGCTTTGTAAGCAGGCCCTTCCTTTTGCTCTTACATTCTTTTTTAAAAATATATATATATTTTTATTTATTTGATAGAGAGAAAGAGGCAGAGAGAGGGAGAGAATGGGCACACCAGGGCCTCCAGCCACTGAAAACGAACTCCAGATGCGTGCGCCCCCTTGTGCATCTGTCTTACATGGGACCTGGGGAATGAACCAGGATCCTTTGGCTTTGCAGGCAAATGCCTTAACTTAATCAAGCTGGGCATAGTGGTGCACACCTTTAATCCCAGCACTCAGGAGGCAGAGGTAGGAGGATTGCTGTGAGTTTGAGGCCACCCTGAGACTCCATAGTGAATTCTAGGTCAGCCTGGATTACAGGGGAACTTTGCCTTGAAAAACAAAAACCTTAATCAAAATCTGTGCCTGGGGTGGAGGGCTGGAGAGGCAGCTTAGCACTTAAGGCACTTGCCTGCAAAACCAAAGGACCCAGGTTCAGTTCCCCAGTACTCACATAAGCCAGATGCACATGGTGGCACATGTGCCTAGAGTTTGTTTGCAGTGGCTAGAGGCCCTGGCATGCCCATTCTCTCCCTATCTGCCTCTCTCTTCTCTCTCAAATAAATAAATATTTTGAATTTTTTTAAAGTCTATGTTTGGGGATATCATAAGCCCTAAGGTGAAACTACTACTGTTGGGCTAGAGAGCTGTCTTAGTGGTTAAGGTGTTTGCTTGTGAAGCCTAAGGATCCATGTTCAACTCTTCAGATCCCACACAGGCCAGATGCACAAGGTGATGAAGGCAAAAAGTCACACATGCACACAAGGTGGCGCATGCATCTGGAGTTCAATTACAGCAGCTGGAGGCTCTGGTGCACCGATTTTCTCTCCCTCTCTTGTACTCTCTCATTAAAAAAAAAAAAAAAAAAGCCAGGGCTGGAGAGATGGCTAAGCAATTAAAGCACTTGCCTGCAAAACCTAAGAACACGTGTTTGAATCTCCAGGTCCCACATAAGCCAGATACACAGTGATGCAAGCATGCAATGTTGCACATGTGCATCAGGAGGCACACGTGTCTGGAGTTTATTTGCAGTGTCTGAAAGCCTGGTGCACTAATTCCCCCCCTCCCCCATCTCTCTGCCTTTCGCTCTCTTTCTCAAATAATTAAGTAACAATAATAAAGGTAACCTGGGCATGGTGGCACACGCCTTTAGTCCCAGCACTCAGAGGCAGAGGTAGGAGGATCACCACGCGTTCAAAGTCACCTGAGACTACATAGTGAATTTCAGGTCAGCCTGAGCTAGAGTGAGACCCTACCTCAAAAATCAAAAAAATTAAAAATAAAACAAAGGCCAGTCTGTTGCACTAGCCTCAAAAAAATTAATTAATTAAAATAAAAACTGGGCTGGAGAGATGGCTTAGCGGTTAAGCGCTTGCCTGTGAAGCCTAAGGACCCCGGTTCAAGGCTCGGTTCCCCAGGTCCCACGTTAGCCGGATGCACAAGGGGGCGCACGCGTCTGGAGTTCGTTTGCAGAGGCTGGAAGCCCTGGCACGCCCATTCTCTCTCTCCCTCTATCTATCTTTCTCTCTGTGTCTGTCGCTCTCAAATAAATAAATAAATAAAAATTTTAAAAAAAATAAAATAAAATAAAAAATAAAAACTACTACTGTGGGGGCTGGAGAGATGGCTTAGCGGTTAAGGCATTTGCCTGCAAAGCCAAAAGACCCAGGTTCGATTCCCCAGGACCCACTTTAGCCAGATGCACAAGGGGGCACATGCGGTTGGAATTCGTTTGCAGTGGCTGAAGGCCCTGGTGTGCCCATTCATTCTATCTCCCTGTCACATAAATAAAAAAACTACTACTGTTGTCTTACTAAATACATATATTATGCCCACCAAACTGCCCTCTCAACACTTATGCTTATGCCCATATACTAATGCTACTCTCACTCTTGGTTAGAGAAGCTTCTCTTTTCAGATGGTGTTGACCACTGGGGTGACTCAAAGCATGTGTTTTTGTTTTGGGTGTTTTGTTTTGTTTTTTAAGCCTGTACTATTATGTGACATTAACCCTTCCAACCTCCCAACCAATCTGCTTGGCCTCACTGTCGTAGTTTGTCAGTCTGGGCCAGCCAGGCTAGGCAGGTTTTCTGTGTCCTCACCCCCACGCTGACATGTGACACGCGCCTGCTGTCTCCCTCTGTGTCTCAGGTCATCCTGCTGACCGCCTTCATCTGCATCAAGCGCAGCCCTGCCTGGACCGACTACAGCGCCTGCAGATTCTTTGAAGTCGTCACCATCTGCGACCTGCTCATGATCCTCATCTTCTACCTGGCCCACCTCTTCCGCGTCTACCGGCTGCTCACCTGCATCAGCTGGCCCCTGTCGGTGGGTAAGAGGGAGAGCCCGCCCTGCCGTCGCCTCTGCCCTCCCCGGCTGCCCGTGCCATCTCTAGAGCCATCCGCACTGCTTCAGCCCCGAGCTTCCCACCGCGGGGTGGCCATTCCTGATTCTAAAGCCCACCGTTCAGCTCTGGGAAGGCTGTGGCTCTCCCCCTCCTGTCCAGCGGTGACCAGTTTTCTCAAGTGGCTGGGCGAGGGGAGAGTGCATCAGGGAGGTGACCAACATGAATCTGCAGAGGTTGAGGGGACAAATCCCAAGTTTTTCTATCTGTAGTCATCATATATACTATGATATGATATAATATATTGTATTTCATATAGTACATAAAATTTTACCAGACATACAATTTGCAAATATATTCTTTAAAAAAATTATTTTTGTTTATTTTTATTTATTTGAGAGAGACAGAGAGAGAGACAGAATGGGCGCGCCAGGGCCTCCAGCCACTGCAGACAAACTCCAGATGCGTGCGCCCCTTTGTGCATCTGGCTAACGTGGGTCCTGGGGAATCAAGCCTCAAACTGGGGTCTTTAGGCTTCACAGACAAGCACTTAACCGCTAAGCCATCTCTCCAGCCCTATATTCTTTTTTTTTGGTTTTTCGAGGTAGGATCTCACTCTGGTCCTGGCTGACTTGGAAATAACTCTGTCATCTCAGGGTGGCCTTGAACTCATGGTGATCCTCCTACCTCTGACTCCCAAGTGCTGAGATTAAAGGCGTGTGCCACCACACCTGGCTTCTATATTCTTTTTTAAATATATTCTCCTATGATGGTGGTTGGTTGCCACTTATTGGCTCATGTCCTTATTATTTATTTATATATTTGAGAGAGAGAGCAGATAGAAAGAGAATGGGCACATCAGGACTTCCAGCCACTGCAAACAAACCCAGACACATGTGCCACCTTGTGCATCTGGCTTACGTGGGTCCTGGGGAATCAAGCCTAGATCCTTACGCTTCGCAGGCAAGCGCCTTTACCACTAAGCCATCTCTCTAGTCCTCGTGTACTTATTATTTTTCAGCTTGTGCTTGTTTGTGTACAGAGTGTTGTGGAATGGTGTGGTGCGTGATGTGATGTGTAATGTAGCGTGTACAATTGTGCATAGATACAGACGCCTGAGGAGAGCGTTGAGTGGCTCCTCTAATCCCAGCACTTGGGAGGCAGCAGTAGGAGGATCATTGTGAGTTTGAGACCACCCTGAGATTACAGAGTGAATTCCAGGTCAGCCTGACCTAGAGTGAGACCCTACCTTGGAAAAAAAATATTATTTACTTGGTGGGAGGCGAGATAATGGGCATACTAGGGCCTCTTGCTACTTGCAAATGAACTCCAGATGTTCTAGGTCAGTCTGAGCTAGAATGAAACCCTACCTTGCAAAACCAAAGAAAAGAAAAGAAAAGAAAATCAAACCTAAGCTTTGTAAGCAAGCTCAGTAAGCAGTCACCCTTACCTGCTGAGCCCTGTCTCCAGCCCGCTGGCCTGTCTCAGTGATTTTCATTTCATTGTCTTGCTTCATTGAAAGGAGTTAGTTGAATGTTGACTGGAAGAGGCAAGAACTATCATCAGTTTCCCTGATCTTAGGAGAGAAGTGTATCTTCCAGAGTTAAATATGAGGCTTGGCCTGAGGGGTTTTATTAATATTTATTTATTTGTGAAGACAGGCAGAGAGAATGGATGTGTCAGGGCCTCCTGCCACTGTAAACATTCTCCAGATGCTTGTGCCACTTTGTGCATCTGCCTTTACATGGGTGCTGGGGACTCAAACCCATGCAAGTGTTTTAATCATTGAGCCATCTCTCTAGCCCCCCCCCAAATATGAGTTTTGTAGACATCTGTGAAATTGAGAATGTTCCCTTTTCATTCATTCTTTTATTTATTTATTTTTTTAAGAGAGAGAGAATGGGCACACCAGGGCCTCCAGCCTCTGCAAACAAATTCCAGATGCATAAGCCCCCTTGCGTATCTGGCTAACGTGCGTCCTGGGGAATCGAACCTGGGTCCTGTGGTTTTGCAGGCAAACGCCTTAACCACTCAGCCATCCCTCCAGCCCTTCTCATTCATTCTTATAGCTTATTTTTTTATAGCTTATTTTTTTAAATTTTTTTTTAAATTTTATTTATTTATTTATTTGAGAGCGACAGACACAGAGAGAAAGACAGATAGAGGGAGAGAGAGAGAATGGGTGCACCAGAGCTTCCAGCCTCTGCAAACGAACTCCAGACGCGTGCGCCCCCTTGTGCATCTGGCTAACGTGGGACCTGGGGAACCGAGCCTCGAACCAGGGTCCTTAGGCTTCACAGGCAAGCGCTTAACGGCTAAGCCATCTCTCCAGCTCTTCTCATTCATTCTTGATTAAATGCTCTGTTAGATCTGGGTGGTTGCTTTTTGATTTTGTTGTTGCTGTTTGAGGAAAGGGTCTCACTCTAGCTCCTGTAACTCAGTCTGTAGCCCAAGCTGCCTTCGAACTCACTGCAGAAAGGCTCACATCTTTGCAGTGGCTTTGCTTCTCTGAGCGGAAATGCAAGATGCTTATTTGTTTATTAGTAACTTTTTTTTTTCTTTTTTCTTCAGGGAGGGTCTTGCTCTAGCTAGGCTGACCTGGAATTCACTATGTACTCTCAGGGTGGCCTCGAACTCACAGCACTCCTCCTACCTCTGCCTCCCAAGTGCTGGGATTAAAGGCGTGCGCCACCCCGCCCAGCTATTAGTAACTTTTTTAAAAAGTATTTACTCATTCATTTCTTTAGCGAGTGACAATGTGGACATGTCAGGGTCTTTCGCCACTGTAAACAAACCCCATACCTAGCTGGTTGTACTTGGGTACTGGGGACTCAAACCCAGGCTGTCAGGCTTTTGCCAGCTAGTGCCTTTAACCGCTGAGCCATCGCCTCAGCCCATGTTTGTTTAGTTACATCAGCCAGAGGTCAGTGTCTACAAACTGACCTCAGGAATGAGGCAGGCCTTAGAAGACAACTCTAGCTACCTGTGACGCCTTCTTTCTACGTCCTCTTCTGCTTGGGGAGCATCCTTTCTTGTGGCCGGGGCTTCCATCCTCGTGGGCGGGGCATCTTTCCTTGTGGGCGGGGCTTCCCTCCACGTGGGCGGGGCGTCTCTTCTTGTGGGCGGGGCCTCTCTCTGACCCAGCATTCCAACCAGCCACCTGTAAGCTGCGCAGCTCCTCCTGCCTACGGGAGAAGATCCCAGCACTCGGGAGGTCAGAGGAGGCTCTCCCCACCCACTTCTGCCTTGTTTTGCCCCCAGGAACTTCTGCACTATCTAATCGGCACCCTGCTCCTCTTTATCGCCTCCATCGTGCTGGCCTCCAACAGTTACAACCTCGGCGCGCTGGTGGCTGCATCGGTGAGGACAACCTCGGGGTCTTAAGGAGCAGATTCGGCTCTCTCAGATCTGTTCTTCCCCGATTGGGGCGCAGGAAAGGGGTTGGTTTCTGGGGCCTTTCCTCGTTAGAATCCATACCTCCCTGGATCCAGGCAGACACGCTCTCCAAGAGCCTGACACCCGGGCTTGTAGCAGAGGATGCTGGAAGATCGTCGGGGCTGTTGGCAAGTTTCCGCAGCCCCTTAGCCCCAGATCTGTCTCTCTTACAGCTGCCACTTAAATGGGGGTGGGAGCAGGATTCGATGCCCGTGCGCACTGCAAGCATCTGCACGTGGCTGGCCCCGAACTGTGCAGAGAGATGTTTGGTGGCCTCTTTTGGTTCTAAGGGAAGGAAACTGATCAGTCAGTGATGTATGCTATGAGTTCTAGGTGGGTGGTGGGCAGGGGTGGTGGTGGTTTGGGTGCGGGTAAGGCAGGAAAGATTTTTTGAAATGAAGTTCAAGGAAAGCTCTGTGTAAATATCACTTATGGATAGCGCACAAATTCTCCTGGAATTTCATCAAGATGGAGCCTCTGCTCTGAAATTCAGCACGGTGAGGGCCGAAAGTCACTGCAGAAGAGTGGCTGGGCCCCTGAACATCGCTGTCCCCTCCACCCACAGCAGCCCCACGTGATCTCTAAGGACTCAGCTGCCGGCCACCTGCTGCAGGCTGGCAGCTAGCAGACAGCAGTGTGGGCTGGCAGAAGAGACAGGGAATTCCTACCCAGTCCTTCAGGGCACACGCAAGGGCGATCCCACTGGGTTTTGTCATCAGGTCGCGAATACCTGTGTCAGCTCTGGAGTCCCGATAGCTTGTATGTATGTATCACGTACTGACCTTGTGTCTAAGGACAAACCCACGTCACAGGGAAGCCAGGAGAAATAAAACAAGATATGGTCCCCCCCGATCATGAAACAGTGGTCCTGTAGCCAAGGAGTTAAAGACAGGGCATGTGCAGCAATTAGAAAGCAAGGAAGGCAGTGTGGTCTAGAAGAGTGTTCTGGAGCGATATAATAAACTGTTCAATTATGCAGTGCAGGCAGTTGGAGATCGGAGTGGTATGTAATGTGCTCATTGTGCAGAACAGACAATGTGAGGCCAACACAGATCTAACGGGCTAATTATGAGGCGCAGACAATTGGTACAAAGAGAGCCGAGGGATGAGGTGGGTGTAGGCTGTTGGAAGCAGCCGATTATGTAAACCAGCAGCCAGGCCTGAAAAGAACAGCAAACCGTGTTGGAAATCCTACCTTTCATGCGGGTGTCCCCAGCCATCCCTGTCGAAAGTCAGCTGATGACCGCAGTCGCATAGAGGCAGTGGTGCGGCTGCCCCCAAGGGCCTTTGCGTGTGGGGTACAAGGACATCCGGGCCACCATCTCACCAAGCATGGGTTCTGGGGTCCGCTGCCTAGGCGTAGGCCCTGCATCTGGCCCTGGCTCCTTCTGTCGTGGCCACCTGTCCCTCCATGGGTTCCGTTATGAAGTGAGAAGGACGCAAGAAGACTCTCGCCCCCAAGGGTTGTAAGGTTCAAGACTTAGAATCGTGGCAGTTAGAGCTCAATGGGTTTGACCTGCTGAAGCAGCTGGACTAGTTAGACACACACACGTGCACACGCACACACGCACACGTACCTGGCCAGGCATGGTGGCGCCTTTAATCCCAGTACTTGGGAGGCAGAGGTAGGAAGGTCTCCGTGAGTTCAAGGCCACCCTGAGGCTACATAGTGAATTCCAGGTCAGCCTGGGCTAGAGCGAGACCCTACCTTGAAAAGCAAAAAAAAAAAAAAAAAAAAAAAAAAAACAACTGGCAGATTCTCAAGGCACCAGGTCCCCCTCATTCGGTCCAGGTCATCCCTCCTTGCTCTGCAGCACAGGATAGACCCAGGAAAAAGAAAGGAATGCAGCCCTAACGTACCTCACTGTGCTCTTACTTAAAGCTAATCATCCAGGTCTCCTCTTCTGCTCTTACGTGGCTAGAAAGTCATGACAAATGAAACGCCAGCGGTACCAGTAATAAAAACCATTGCAGCCAAGGGTGGAGGCTGGCGCTCGTCTTTAATTCCCAGCGCCGAGGAAGCAGAGGTAGGAGAATCACTGTGAGTTCGAGGCCAGCCTGAGACTACATAGTGAATTCCAGGTCAGCCTGGGCTAGAGTGAGACCCTACCTCAAAAAAAAAAAAAAAAAAAAAAAAAAAAAAGCCCCATTGGAACATTAAAATTTCCAATGCCACCTTTTCATCTGTACTAGTCCAAAACTGTCAAATTCCAGTGGGTTGGTCTCCACTGGGTTGTAAATATAAACCCAAGCCTGGGCCCTGGCAGTGCCTAGCGTGACATGGGCCAAAAGCAGACACCCAGAGAGACTTGGCTGCTAGACCTAACCAAGGGACCAGAAGACCAGTCTCCACCTGTGCACCAGAGTGGGGACAAGACGGTTCGGTCAGGTGCTCTCCCCTCCCCCCACTTCCTTCCCGCCGAAGCCGGTGCCAGGAACAAGCATGGAGAAGAGAGCCGAACGGAGGATGGACCCTGTGGCCATGAGCTTTCTCTCCTCCCCCCACGGCAGGTCTTTGGGTTCCTGGCCAGCTTCCTGTGCTTGGCAAGCTTGTGGCTGTCCTACAAGATCTCATGCGTAACCCAGGCATCAGGTGAGTCCCGGTGACCCGCACACGTACCAATTTCCACATGCTTGGGGGTGCTCCGAGGCTCCTCTCTAATAGCACTTTCTTCTTCCTCCTCCTCTTCTTCGTCCTCTTATTCTTATTTTCTCTTCCTTGTCTTTTTTTCTTTTAAATATTTTTATTTATTTATTTGACAGAAAGAGGGAGGGAGAGAGAGAGAGAGAATGGGCGCACCAGGGACTCCAGCCACTGTAAACAAACTCCAGACACGTGCGCCCCCTTGTGCATCTGGCTAACATGGGTCCTGGGGAATCAAACCAGGATCCCTTGGCTTTGCAGGCAGATGCCTTAACTTCTAAGCCACCTCTCCAGCTACAGCCCTCCCTTTTCTCCTTGGTTCGTGTTGCTCAAGCTAGCTTTGAACTCACTGTGTAGCTATGACCTACCCTTGACCTCCTGCCTTCAATCTCCTGTCTCCCACGTGCCAGGATAATGCAAGCTTTTTGTTGTTGTTTTGTTTTGTTTTGTTTTGTTTTGTTTTGTTTTGTTTTGTTTTTCAAGGCAGGGTCTCACTCTAGTTCAGAGTTCAGGCTGACCTAGAATTCATTATGTAGTCTCAGGCTGGCCTTGAACTCATGGCGATCCTCCTACCTCCCGATCCTCCTACCTCCCGAGTGCTGGGATTAAAGGCATGCACCACCACGTCCAGCAGCATTTTCTTGAAATAAACTTACTAACAACAGAAATAAAACACAGAGCTCTTAGGACATTCAGGCAGGGTCCCACTCCAGGTCAGGCTGACCTGGAACTCACTCTGTAACCCCGGGCTGTCCTCAAACTCACCAAGATCTTATTACCTAGGCCTCCTGAGTGCTGGGATTAAAGACATGCTCCACTACGCCCAGTTTTGTTTTCTGAAACGGTCTCACTAAGCAGCTCAGGCTTGCTTAGAACTAACTCACAATCCTCCTGCCTCAGCCTCACTCATGCTGATGACGCCACCGTGCCCAGCACTCATAAATAGTATCTCGGTGTCTGTCTTCCCAATATTTTCCTTTAGGGAAATAATTTGTCATTAAAACTCCTTCTCAGAGCTGGCTGAGTGATGGCTTAGTGGTTGAGGCACTTGTCCACAAAGCCAAAGGACTCAGGTTCGATTTCCCCAGGACCCACATAAGCCAGATGCACAGGGTAGCATATGTGTCTGGAATTCGTTTGCAGTGGCTGGAGGCCCTGGCGCACCCATGCTCTCTATATATCTATCTGTCTCTTTCTCTCTCTCTCTCTTTTTTTGGTTTTTCAAGGTAGAGTCTCACTCTAGCCCAAGCTGACCTGGAATTCACTATGTATTCTCAGGATGGCCTCAAACTCATGACAATCCTCCTACCTCTGCCTCCCAAGTGCTGGGATTAAAGGCGTGTGCCACCATGCCCGGCTTTCTCTCTCTCTCTCTCTTAAATTAATAATAATAAAAACTTCCCAGCCGGGCATGGTGGTGCACACTGAGGTGGTGGAGGCTGAGGTAAGAGGATCGCCATGAGTTCAAGGCCAGCCTGGAGCTACAGTGAGAATCTGCCTCAAAAAAGAAAGAAAGAAAGAAAGAAAGAAAGAAAGAAAGAAAGAAAGAAAGAAAGAAAGAAAGAAGAGGAGAGGAGAGGAGAGGAGAAGAGAAGAGAAGAAAAGAAAAGATAGACAGACCAAAAGAAAAACAAATAAATAAAAGCTTTTCTTGGGTTGGGAGATGGGTCAATTGGAAGTGTTTGCCCCACAAGTTGCGTTCGGATCCCCAGACTCCGTATAAAAGCAAGAAGCTGTGGTGGGCTTCTGCAATGTCAATGAGCACACAGTGAGACAGTGGAGCCCATTCTCTCTGTCTTGTTCTCTCTCATAAACAAATAAATATATTTTAAAAATAGAATTATTTTAGAAAAACAAAGTGGAAGGCAAGGACCAACCCCAAAGTTGTTCTCTGACTTTCACATGTGTGCCATCCACCCCCATTCCAAAACATATCAAATGAATTTTTTACAGGTTTTTTTAAAAAAAATTTTATTTATTTATTTGAGAGCGACAGACAAAGAGAGAAAGACAGATAGAGGGAGAGAGAGAGAATGGGCGCACCAGGGCTTCCAGCCTCTGCAAACGAACTCCAGACACGTGCGCCCCCTTGTGCATCTGGCTAACGTGGGACCTGGGGAACCAAGCCTCGAACCGGGGTCCTTAGGCTTCACAGGCAAGCGCTTAACCGCTAAGCCATCTCTCCAGCCCTAAAGGTTTGTTTTTTTGAGGTAGGGTCTCGCTCTGGCTTGTTCCTCCTACCTCTGCCTCCTGAGAGCTGGGATTAAAGGCGTGCTTCACCACGCCTAGCTATATAATTTTTTTTTTTTTTAAGCCAGGGTGCTGGAAAGATGGCTCAGTGGTTAAAGGCGCTTGCTTGCAAAAAACCTGGTGGCCTGGGTTCAACTCCCAAGTATGCATATAAAGCCAGATTCACAAAATGGTGCAGGCATTTGGAATTAATTTGCCGTGGCAGGAGACCCTGGCACACACCTGCTTTTTCCCTCTCTCTCTTCTTTCTCTATGCTTAAAAATAAAAAAAATAGAGCCACGTGTAGTGGCACATGCCTTTAATCCCAGCACTCAAGAGGCAGAGGTAGGAGGATCGCCATGAGTTTGAGGCCACCCTGAGACTCCGTGGTGAATTCCAGGTCAGCCTGGGCTAGAGCAAGATTCTACCTTGAATGATAATAATATTTTTTCTTGCTTTTTTGAACCCCTGGTGTCTGGGTGGGCTCCGTCTCTGGCAAGCCATCCTAACTTTGCCATTTCCTTCCCAAGATGCATCTGCGTGACAAGGCCACAGCCTCCCTGCTCCTCACAAGAACCCTCGGGATGGAGGCCTAACCCCAGCGTGGCCTGGTCCTGACCAGGCCCATGCAGGCTGGTGAGCACCCGGGGGTCCGTGCCTTCCTCAGACTCTGCCAGGACACCCACTCCTGAAGACCGACCGAGCCAGCCAAAGATGCCTTCCGCTGTCCACCTCTGAGAGCATTCCTTCTTGTCTGGGCAAGGACCATGGCCTTGAGGGAAGTCTGTCTCTCCTGTCCTGCCCTTGGCACCACTCAGGTACTGACGACCACACTGAGCACAGCGGCGGACCTTCCAGATCCTTCTATGCAGACACAACCTCTCTTCACATCCCTCCCAAGCAAAGCTGTCTCCTGTGATCTTACACACCATCCTCATGTATCCAGCCTGTTCATCTGGTTTCTGTGTGTGTGTGTGTGTGTGTGTGGTTGTGCGGTTTTTAATAAAATCTCAGCCCATTGCAGTGGGCTTTCTCATTGAGCAAAACGTCTGTAACATTAGGCCTTTCCATACGAGTCTGTATCTAGCACATGACCCCAAACCCTGTGTTCTGTGTGCTCCCTGCGAAACTGCTACTCTTCCTATCTTTTTTTTAAAGGAATGGGAGGATTTTAAAAATATATATTTTGATTTATTTAAGAGAGAGAGAGAGAGAGAGAGATGGCTTAGCCGTTAAGGTACTTGCCTGGGAAGCCTAAGGACGCATGTTCAACTCCAGATCCCAGGTAGCCAGATACACAAAGGTGAGGCAAGCGCAAGGTCGCACATGCCCACTAGGTGGTGAAAGGGTCTGGAGTTCAATTTCAGTGGCTGAGGCCCTGACATGCCAATTCTGTCTCTGTCTCTCTAAAAAGAGAGAGAGAGAGAGAGAGAAGCCAGGAATGGTGGTGCACGCCTTTAATTCCAGCACTTGGGAGGCAGAGGTAGGAGGATCACCATGAGTTCGAGGCCACCCTGAGACTACATAGTGAACTCCAGGTCAGCCTGAGCTAGAGTGAAACCCTCCCTCAAAAAAAACCAAAATAAATAAATAAATAAATAAATAATAAGAAAGCAGAGAAAGAGAGAGCCAGGCGTGACAGCATGCGCCTTTAATCCCAGCACTCAAGAGGCAGAAGTAGAAGGATCACTGTGAGTTCAAGGCTAGCCTGAAACTACATAGTGAATTCCAGGTCAGTCTGGGCTAGAGTGAGACATTACCTCAAAAAAAACCAAAGGGGGGAAAAAAAAAGGAGCCAGTCAGCACCAGTCAGTGTTTAAGCAGACAGAGGTAAGCAAGGCCTGGTCAGGGTTAGCAGACCTCTTCAGGTCCCAGCTTCATGTCTTCAGTCAGCACTTCAGCTTCAGGTGTTTTTGTTGTTGTTTTGGGTTTTGTTTTTGTTTTCGAGGTAGGGTCTCACTCTAGCTCAGGCTGACCTGGAGTTCACTATGGAGTCTCAGGGTGGCCTCGAACTCACGGCGATCCTCCTACCTCTGCCTCCCGAGTGCTGGGATTGAAGGTGTGTGCCACCACGCGCGGCTTTTGGATCCGTGTTTCTGTGTAGGTGTTGCTGGCCGCCCTAGGAGGGAGACAACTTTTGAAAGCACCTCCCTGCCAGACATGTTGTCACACGCCTCTAATCCCAGCACTTAAGAGGTGGAGGCAGGAGGATCAGGAACTCAAGGGCATCTTCTGCTACATCGTGAGTCTATGACCAGCCTGGGCTACGTGAGGCCCCATCTCAGAGCAAACAACAACAAAAAGCAGACTGGAGAGATGGTTTAGTGTTTAAGGCGCTTGTCTGTGAAGCCTATAGTCCCAGGTTTGACTCCCCAGCACCCATGTAAGCCAGATGCACATGGTGGCACATGCGTCTAGAGTTCGTTTGGAGTGGCTGGAGGCCGTGGCATGCCCATTTTTTTTCTCTCTCTCTCTAATAAGTAAATAAAATTACTTTTCATTTAAAAAAAAAAAAAACAAAGAAGAAAAGCCAGACATGGTGGCACATGCCTTTAATCCCAGAACTCCAGAGGCAGAGGTAGGAAGATTGCCTTGAGTTCAAGGCCACCCTGGGACCTCATAGTGAATTCCAGGTCAGCCTGGGCCAGAGTAAGACCCTACCTCAGAACCCCTCTCCCCCTCAAAAAATAAAAAAATAAAGGAACAAGAAGTACTTGCCCTGCTTTAGCATGGTTAAATGCTGTCTTAGCCGCAACCAGGCAGGGCCAAGTGCTAATTTGAAAGGGGGAGGGGTGAGCTGAACCGAAAGGCTACAAGAAAGAGCCCCCAGAAGACCAGGCCACGGCCCCACATGGTGGCTGACCACAGCTTCCTGGTGCCTGACTCGGCCTTTGGTGGAGGAAGGCGGCTGGCCTCACCACACGCAGGAAGTGTGCTTCTCGGGGAGGACCCCCAATAACTGCTGTGGCTCTAGGGAAGTGGCCTGTGGAGGCAAAACAGACCTGCCTTTGGGGCCCTGGTCAGCGGTCACCACTTCCCCCTTTGGTGGCACCTCCTCCTGTGAGCCTCCCCCACCATACTTTAGAGCCATACACGGATTGCATGTGTGAAATGTACATGAACCCCTTACAGTAGCATGCGATCCCCTTGTGTGGGTACCATACTTTGTGCAAGCCTTGGGGGACAATGGTCTCAATGTGGCCTCTGTGTCATCACGCTGGAAACTCTCCATTGTCTCCAGATTTTTTTTTTTTTTTTTTTTTTGGTAGGGTCTCACACTAGCTCAGGCTGACATGGATTCACTGTGTAGTCTCAGGGTGGTCTCCAACTCACAGGAATCCTCCTACCTCTGCTTCCTGAGTGCTGGGATTAAAGGCGTGCACCACCACACCTGGCTTTTTAATTTTTTTTTTTAATGTTTTTTTCTGACTTTTTAAAATTATTTATTATAATAATAAATAGACAGAGAAAGAGAGAGAATGGGTGCTCCAGGGCCTCTAGCCCTGCAAACAAACTCCAGATGCATGCGCCACCATGTGCATCTGGTTTACGTGGGACCTGGAGAATCGAACCTGGGTCCTTAGGCTTCACAGGCAAGCACGTTAGCCACTAAGCCATCTCTCAGACTTCTGCAGGCTTGTGACCAGATGGCTCAGGGACAAGTCTGCATGGTTGTAGTCACATCGTCACTACTGAGTCCTCTGTTCTTTTATGAATTTTTTTTAAAATCTTTATTTGGCCAAGCATGGTGGCACAGACCTTTAATCCCAGCATTTAGGAGGCAGAGGTAAGAGGTTCGCTGTGAGTTTGAGGCCACCCTGAGACTCCATAATGAATTCCAGGTCAGCCGGGGCTACAGTGAGACCCTACCTGGAACCTCCCCCCAAAATGTCATCATCACCAGGATGACAGGAGCTGCTAGGCTTCCGCTTGACACCAGGTTTATAGGGGGATGACAAGCGTCACTGGCCCCACGTCGGAGGTGGAGAAGGACAGACCACCAGTTTCTACCCACTGAGGAAACTGCAAAGAAAATAAAGCCCAAACTTTAAAAAAAGAGTGGGGAGGGGGAGGTTGGAGAGATGGCTTAGTGGTTAAGGCATTTGCCTGCAAAGCCAAAGGATCCCAGTTCAACTCTCCAGGACCCACGTTAGCCAGATGCACAAGGGATTGCACGCGTCTGGAGTTCGTTTGCAGCAGCTGGAGGCCTTGGCATGCCCATTCTCTCTCTCTCTCTCAAATAAATAAAATATATTTTTTTTAAAAAGCTGGCATGGTGGCACATGCCTTTTATCCCAACACTTGGGAGGCAGAGGTAGGAGGATCGCCTTGAGTTCGAGGCCACCCTGAGACTGCATAGTGAATTCCAGGTCAGTATGGGCTAGAGTGAAACCCTACCTTGGGGGGGAAAAAAAGGAGAAAGGAAGGAAGGAAGGAAGGAAGGAGGGAGGGAGGGAGGGAGGGGGGAAGGAAAGAAAGAAAGATCAAAAAGAGAAGAAAGAAAAAACTGGATAGCTTCAGGAGGTCGCTGCTGGCCGACGCGGTGACGGCCTGCGGGGGGGGGGGGGGGGGGGGGGTGATGACAGCTGCTGGCTAAGGGCCGCCACCTGTTGCTCACTGTTGCCAGCTGCTCCAGTGACCTAAAAAAAAAAAAGGAAATCTAGATTTTCTGGTCAAACATATCCGGATTTGGAAACACATAGTTAAAGAAACCTAAAGTTTTTGTCTGGGGGAGGTGCGGCTCGTGCACAGCCGCGGCCGGGGAATGACCCCCCCCCCCCCCCCCACTGCTGGCCCAACAGGTGTTGGCACAGTTCTGGAGGGCGGTGGGCAAGGCAAGACAGAAGTCGGCTGGGCCGCCAGCTGCTTCCTCCCGAAGCCCGGTCGGGGCGGGGGCTGTGCAGGGGGAGCCCGGGTCGCCCGCGCCCGCGCCGGCCGCTGCGCCCAAGCCGAGCAGGCTGCTTTTCGCTCCTTAAAACCTTAAAAAAAACCTTAAAACGCAACGCGCCCCGCACGTGGCGGCTGAGTCCGTGCAGCGCGCGCGCCCTCCAGCGGCCGGCGCCGGGAACTGCCTCCGCCGTTCAGCCCCGAAGGAAGCAAGCCCGGGTTCAGATGAGAAGCTGCAATCTGTCCTTTTAAATGCATATTTATCTCAGCCGGGCGTGGTCGCACGCGCCTTTAATCCCAGCGCTCAGGAGCAGAGGTAGGAGGAGTGCCTTGAGTTCAAGGACACCCTGAGATCACATAGTGAATTCCAGGTCAGCCTGGGCTAGAGTGAAAAAAAAAAAAAAATTAAATATATATATATTTGGAGTGCTGGAACTAAACGCGTGTGCCAACACATCCAACCACGTGCCATGTAAAGTCAGATGCACATGCGCTATTTTTGTGCATCTCAAGAAAGCTGCTCTTATTGAAATCCTGAAAGAACTAGTTAGGAAGAAGGGGTTAGGAGTTGGAGGAGGCAAGAGAAGGTAACGTGAGTATACTCAAAATACACTCTATTCATGTATAAAAGTGTCAAGCCGGGCATGGTGGCACACACCTTCAGTCCTAGCACTGGGGAGGCTGAGGTGAGGTGAGGTGGCTAGCCTGAGATTAGAGTGAGTTCCAGGTCAGCCTGAGCTAGAGTGAGACCCTTACCTTGGAAAAAACAAACGTTAAATTTAAAAAAAAAAAAAAATTGTGGGCTGGAGAGATGGCTTAGCAGTTAAGGCGCTTGCCTGCGAAGCCTAAGAACCCAGGTTCGATTCCCTAGGACCCACATGAGCCAGATACACATGGTGGCACATGTGTCTGAAGTTCATTTTCAGAGGCTAGAGGCCCTGGTCTGCCCATTCTCTCTCTTTCTCAAGTAAATAAATAAACATATATTTTAAAAAAGACGTGAGGGCTGGGCGTAGTGGCTCACACCTTTAATCACAGCACTCAGGAGGCAGAGGTAGGAGGATCGCTGTGAGTTCAAGGCCACCCTGAGACTACATAGTGAATTCCAGGTCAGCCTGAGCTAGAGTGAAACCCTGCCTGGAAAAACCAAAAAATAAAATAAATAAATAATAAAGATGTGAGACTGGAGAGAGAGCTTAGCAGTTAAGGCACTTGCCTGAAAAACCGAAGGACCTAGGTTCAATTCCCCAGTACCCATGTAAACTAGATGCACAAGGTGGTACATGTGTCATTTGCAGTGGCTGGAAGCCCTGGTGTACCCATTCTCTCTATCTCTCTCCTAAATAAATAAAATATTAAAGCTGGACATGACACACATCATCTTTTTTTTTTTTTTTTTTTTGAGGTAGGGTCTCAATCTAGCTCAGGCTGACCTGAAATTCACTATGTAATCTCCGGGTGGCCTCGAACTCACAGTGATCCTCCTACCTCTGCCTCCCAAGTGCTGGGATTAAAGACAGGCACCACCACACCCGGCTTGCGCATGCCTTTAATCCCAGCACTCGGGAGGCAGAGATAGGAAGATTGCCATGAGTTCAAGGCCACCCTGAGACACCATAGTGAATTCCAGGTTCACCTGGGCTAGAGGGAGACTCTTACCTCAAGAAACTAAAATAAATAAATTAATTAATTAAATATTAAAAAATACATTGAGCCAGGCATGGCAGTGCATACCTTTAATGGCAGCACTCAGGAGGCAGAGGTAGGAGGTTCGCTGTGAGTTCAAGGCCACCCTGAGACTCCATAGTGAATTCCAGGTCAGCCTGGGCAAGAGTGAGACCCTACCTCAAAAAAAAAATGATTGTGTCACTTATGTCACTTGGCAACCATGCCAGGCTCTTCAGTGATGCCTCCTATGGGGCCAGCTGGGTCTCTCCTCATCAGGTGACTCCTCACTGCAGCCGCTAACCCCTCAGCATGCCTGAACACCTGTTTACCCTCCACAGACCAACAGATGGGCGTTCACTTCGTTCAGAGCTGGGTAGGGACTAATTTTGACAGGGACCAGGTGTTCTAGGGCCACAGTCCTCTGCCTTGTGATCTGCTTATGCTGCTGGTCCAGAAAAAATACTGGGCTTGGGCTGGAGACATGGCGAAGTGGTTAAGGGACTTGCTTGCAAAGCCTAAGAATCCAGGTCTGATTCCCTAGTACCCACGTAAAGCCAGAGGTACAAAGTGACACATGCATCTGGAGTTCATTTGCAGTAGCTGGAGGCCCTTGGTGCACCTATTCTCTCTGTGTCCATCACTCTCTTTCACTTTGCTTGCAAATAAATAAGTAAAATATTTATTTTTAATTGACAGCATCCATAATTGTAGACAATAACTCATGGTAATTCCCTCCCTCCCCCCCTTACCCCTTTGAAATTTCACTCTCCCTCATATATACCTTCCCTCTCTCAATTAGTCTCACTCTCTTTTTTCTTTTTTTTTTTGAGGTAGGGTCTCACTCTAGTCCAGGCTGACCTGGAATTCACTATGAAGGGTGGCCTTGAACTCAGGGCGATCCTCCTACCTATACCTCCCTAGGGCTGGGATTAAAGGCGTGTGCCACAACTGGCTCAATCTCTTTTTATTTTTTTTCTATTCAAATTTTTTTTCTCCATTGGTATGTTTATTAAAAATATAGACTAATGGTTCTGTGCTTCTGAGTCATGGTGTGTTCTGATTTCCATAAAGCTCATCTTCACAAATACACTCTGCACACAAGTCAAATGTAGACAGAAGCGACTGCGGAGACAATACTGCTCCAGACACAATCCCCTTAAAGTCACACTGGCCGGAAAGCGGAGTCAGACATTATTTACAGTTATGTCAACACTCACAGAGGCCAAGTATCACAGGAATAAGGGCACCCAACATCTTTTTGTACTTCCCAAATTATTTAGCTTTTAGCTATGAAGGCCGGTCACCACAGCCTTACTTGTTCCTGCAAGTAGAATGCTTTGTCCTTTCAAGCAGTTCTTAGACCCTTCTGGGCCAATTCATTAAGGACAGGGTAGAAACTGTGGCCACGTTCCTCATGTCATGTGTTTTCATGCAGCTGCCCATCCTCATATGCTGTCCAATTTCTTCAAGATAAATGGAGTGACTCGCAGCAGGGCCACGTGGATGGGGAAATTCCGTAGGGAGGAGAGCACATGCTCACGTATCTTGCGTCTCATCTCCTCCGGGTCCAGCTTCGGAGCAAGGCCTTCAATCCGGAACATCGCGGCTCAGCCTCACCAGATCGCACCCAGACATCGCAGCTATCGCCACACACCCAATTTTTTTTAAATTAACAACTTTCATGATTGTAAACAATATCCCATGGCAATGCCCTCCCTTACCCTCCGCCCGCTTTCCCCTTTGAAACTCCACTCTCCATCATATCCCCTCCCCCTCTCTTCAGTCTCTCTTTTATTTTGATGTCATCATCTTTTCCTCCTATTATGATGGTCTTGTGTAGATAGTGTCAGGCACTGTAAGGTCATGGATATCCAGGCCATTTTGTTTCTAGAGAAGCATGTTGTAAGGAGTTCTACCCTTCCTTTGGCTCTTACATTCTTTCTGCCACCTCTTCCACAATGGACCCTGAGCCTTGGAAGATGTGATAGAGATACTGCAGTGCTGAGCACTCCTCTGTCACTTCTTCTCAGCACCATGATACCTTCTGAGTCATCCCAAGGTCACTGTCATCTGAAAAATAAATAAATAAAAACTTCTCTAATCACAAGTGAGAATAGCATTAATACATGGGTATAAACATTAAGAGAAATGATTACTGGGCAGAATGGTGAGCATAATATATACATTTAGCCAGACAGCAGCAGATGTTACACCCTTAGGGCTCATGACTACCCTGTTGTAGGTTTTCAGAATCAGAAATGTATTCCTTCCCATGGAGTGGGCCTCCAGTCCAATCGGAGAGCAGTTGGTTATCCCCATAACAGAAGTGCCACTATTGCACCTGTTGGCTCATTTGGCCCAGCTGGCCAAATTTAAGGCTTGCAGAGTCCACTGTTGAGTATCTTCACAGGTGATTTCTTTCTGTCTCATTGAACTGCATGAAGCATAGCTTTTTCCAGGTTTCTGGTATACATGGAGGAGGTTTTTAGCTCAGCTCCAGCAGGATTTCTCAGTGACCTTGCAGCCCAAGTATGTGGGGTCTTCAGCAATAGGGTCTTACCATCTATTCCTGGTGGGAAACCAAGGGCCTTGGCAATGGCCTGTAATGTTTTGGGGGCATCAGGGACCTCCCTGGCCAACAACTCACTGGAAGGTATCCCATCCCTGGCACTGAACTTTTTCTAGTAATAATCTATGGCTTCTGAGTGTTCCATTGTCCAAAGAAGTAGGTTTCCATATGACTTATTTATATCCTCTTAGATTTGATTAGCCCTCCACCTTTCCTTTACTCAATCTCTTCCTCTAACCTCTCTTAGGCCTTTTCACCCCCATTAATCTATTCTTCTACTTACATATATAGAATACTATCCTATTAAGTACCTACTCCCTCCCTTTTTATTCCCTTTATATTTTCTTTCTAGTTTACTGGCCTCTGCTGCTGAGTTTTATTCCTACTAACATACAGAAGTCCAATCATTTGTAGCTAGGATCCACATATGAGAGAGAACATATGACATTTGACTTCCTGAGCATGGGTTACCCCACTAAGTATAATCCTTTCCAGATCCATCCATTTTCCTGCAAATTTCATAATTTCATTTTTCTTTACAATTGAGTAGAACTCTATTGTGTAAATGTGCCACATATTCATTATCCACTATCAGTTGAGGGACATCTAGGCTGGTTCCATTTCCTAGCTATTCTGAATAGAGTGGCAATAAACATGATTAAGCAAGTATCTCTAAAGTAGTGAGATGAGTCCTTTTTACTTTATTTTTTATGCAATTGTGAATGGGAGTGATTCTTTAATTTCATCCTGTGTGTGTTTGTTGTTAGCATATAGGAAGGCTACTGATTTCTGTGTGTTTATTTTATATCCTGCTACATGGCTGTAGGTGTTTATCAGCTCTAACAGTTTGCTGGCAGAGTCTTTAGGGTCCTTTATATATAGAATCATGTCATCTGCAAATAATGATAACAATCTCTTCCTTTCCAATTTGTATCCCTTTTATGTGCATCTCTTGCCTTATTGCTATGGTTAAGACTTCCAGTACTATATTAAATAAAAGTGGGGACAGTGGACACCCTTGTCTTGTTCTTGATTTTAGTGGAAAAGCTTCAAGTTTTTCTCCATTTTGTACTATGTTGGCTGTAGGTTTGTCATAAATAGCCTTTATTATATTGAGATATGTTCCTTCTAATCCCAGTCTCTGTAGGACTTTTGTCATGAAGGGATGTTGAATTTTGTCAAATGCTTTTTCTGCATCTAATGAGATGATCATGAGATTTTTGTCCCAGTCCATTTATATGATGTATTACATTTATCGATTTGCACATGTTAAACCACCCTGCATCTCTGGGATCAGGCCAGATGATATGGGATCATCTCTTGGTCAGGGTGAATGATCTTTCTGATATACGCTTGTATTCTGTTTGCCAATATTTTGTTGAAAATTTTTGCATCTATGTTCATGAGGGAGATTGGTCTGTAATTTTCTTTTTTCTTTTTTTGTTCTATCTTTGTCTGGTTTTGGTATCAGGGTGATGCTGGCTTCATAGTAGTTTGGTAGGATTCCTTCCTTTTCTATTTCATGGGAAGGTTTGAAAAGCATTGATGTTATTCCATGAAGGTCTGGTAAAATTCACCAGTGAATCTATCTGGTCCTGGATTTTATTGGGAGATTTTTTATAACTGCTTGGATCTCCATACTTGTTTTAGGTCTATTTAAGTGGTTAATCTCATCTTGATTTAATTTAGGTAGGTCATATAAATCAAGGAAATCATCCATTACTTTCAGATTTTCAAACTTAGTGGAGTATATGTTACAAAATGTCTCTGATTTTTTGAATTTCTCTGGTATCTGTTGTGATGATAGCCTTGTCATCTGATTTTATTAATTTGTGTTTCTTCTTTCTTTTGGTCAGATTTGCTCCTGGAATTTACTATGTAGTCTCAGGGTAGCCTCAAACTCACGGCAATCCTCCTACCTCTGCCTCCCCAGTGCTGGAATTAAAGGCGTGTGCCACCATGCCCAGCCAAAAGTATTTTAAGGTTTTTTTTTTTCTAATTTCTGAATATAGGCACTTAAGTCTATAAATTTCCCTCTTATGACTGCCTTCATTGTATCCCAAAGGTTTTGGTATGTTGTGTTCTCATTATCATTTGACTATGAGTTTTTTGATTTCCTTCTTGATTTCTTCATTGACCCATTCATCATTTAGTAGTGTATTGTTTAGTTTCCATGATTTTGTGTATGCTCTATAGGTTTTCTTGTTCTTGATTTGTAGTTTGATTCCATTGTGATTAGATAGAGTGCAAGGAATTATTTCAATTTTCCTGTATTTGTTAAGATTTGCTTTGTGTCCTAATACATGGTCTATTTTAGAGAATGTTCCATGTGCTACTGAAAAGAATGTGTATTCTTCAGCAGTTGGATGAAATGTCCTGTGTATGTCTGTTAGGTCCATTTGTTCTATGACCTCACTTAATCCAAATACATCTGTTTTTTGCCAGGATGACCTGTCAATTGATGAGAATGAGGTATTGAAGTCATCCATTACAACTGTGTTTGGTGTTATCTGTGACCTCAGTTCTAATAGCATTTGTTTGATGAAATTGGGAGCCCCCATGTTAGGTACATATATATATGTTTAGGATTGTAATGTCCTCCTGTTGGAGTGTTCCTTTAATCAATATAAAGTGGCCTCCTTTATTTATTTATTTTGGTTTTTTGAGGTAGGGTCTCACTCTAGCTCAGGCTGGGATTAAAGGCATGTGCCACCATGCCTGGCTCAACTTACTTTATTTTTCCTAAACTAATATTGGTCTGAAGTCTACCTGTCAGATATTAGGATAGCAGCAACCCCTGCTTGTTTTCTAGGCCCATTTGCTTAAACACCATTTATTTATTTTGGCCATTTTTCTTGTTTTGTAGTTCTTCCAGTTTTACCTTGGCTTTCTTGTATTAACTACTATGTGAGTATGGTTTGTTTTTTCCCAGGTTCTTTATATGTGCACTTTTCTTTCTCTTCAGCATTGAGGATCCTTCCAAGTGTTTTCTGTAGAGCTGGTTTTGTGTTCAAATATTCCTTTAGTCTACCTTTGTTGTGGAATGTCCTTATTTCTCTATTTGAATGGATAGCTTTGCAGGATAAAGTAACCTTGGTTGACAGTTATCTTTCAGAACTTGGAATATATCATTTCAAGCCCTTCTGGCCTTTAAAGTTTGTGTTGAGTAATGTGCTGTGATCCTGATGGGCTTGCCTTTGATTTTTTTGACTTGATTTCTCTCTCTAATTGCTTGCAATATATTTTCTTTGGTTTGTGTGTTTGGTAGTTTAATTGTAATATGGCAAGGACAAGTTCTTTCCAGGTTGTCTGTTTGGTGTTGTAAAGGCTTCCTGCTCTTTCCCAATTTGGGGGAAGTTTTCTTCTATGATTTTGTTGAAAACGCCTACTATGCCTTTGGAGTTAAGTTCTCCTAATACTTTACCTGCATTCTTATGTTTGATCTTTTCATAGTGTCCTAAATATCTTGAAATTTCCATTCATGCTTTCCTATTAGTTTATCTTTCTCTTTGTTGGACTGTATTAGATCTGCCACCTGGTCTTCTAGTTCAGATATTCTGTCCTCTCCTTTGTCCATTCTACTGGTGAGATTTTCTGCAGTTTTTTTTTTTTTTTTAATCTGAATGACTTTTTCATTGCTAGTATTTCCAACTGGTTTTTCTTTATTATTTCTATTTCCTTATTCATGTCTTTTATTGACCTCATTTCATTAAATTGGTTTCCTGTGTTTTCGTCTTCTTTTTGTTTATGTTTTTGAGGTAGGGTCTCACTCTAGCTCAGGATGACCTGGAATTCACTGTAAAATCTCAGGGTGGCCTCAAACTCACGGTGATCTTCCCATCTTTGCCTCCCAAGTGCTGGGATTAAAGGAATGCACCACCACACCTGGCTTGTATGTCTTCTTTGATTCCTTTGAACATATTTATAATCATTCTTTTGAAATCTTTCTCAGGCATTTCCTCTAACTCAATCTCACTGGAGGTCATTTCTGATGGATTTATACTTTTTTAGTGGATTTATATTGTCTTGATTTTTTTGTGTTCCTTGTATTATAATGTACAGATTTTTGTATCTTGGATTAATTTAATGCTTGGGTTTTCTAATTATCTGCAGTATTACCAGGTGTATCAATCAATCTGATGTTATATATCTTCAGCGTAGGAGCTTAAAGTGCTAGGTGTAGCTCTTAAGACTCTCAGAATAACCACAAAAGTGACCCTATGAGAGTATTCTAGTAGGATGAGTGGAACATATAGGCAAATTATAAAATTTAACTAAACAATACACACATTCAGTGAAAATCAGCAGAGTATTTATGCAAGAGTAGGTATTATGACAAACAGCTCCTCTAACAAAGTCACAGTCCCTAAGGATGTGTGTTGCCCACACCTTTAACCCTGTCAACTGGAAGGCTGAGATTTCTGGTCTGTAGAAGGTTCCAAGGTCAGCTTGTGACTGAGTGAGACCCTTCCCTAACGAACAACAGGAGACACAGGCACTATAAATTAAAAAAAAAGGGGGGGGGGGCTGGAGGGATGGCTTAGCTGTTAAGGCATTTGCCTGCAAAGCCAAATGACCCAGGTTTGATTCTCCAGGACCCACGTTACACAGATGCTCAAGGGGGTGCACGCATCTGGAGTTAATTTGCAGTGGTTAGAGGCCCTGGCATGCCTATTCTTTCTCTCTCCCCCTCTTTCTGTCAAATAAATTTAAAAAAAAATTTAATGACAAGCCCAAAATATAGCTCATTTGAGAATGGCAAATCTGACCATCCATCAGATACAATATATAATTTACCCTGACATGGAAGGCACAATTAGCACTTCCGATGCAAGCCTATATACCAGGCTTATTTAGTGGGTACTTACCTGGTGTAATCTCAGTTACCTTTTGAGATGCCTTTGGTCTCAATTAAGCTGCATGCCCACTTGGGTCCCTCTTTGTTGTGTTGTGGGCTGGAGTGGGCCGGCAGGGTCGGTGGGTCACTGCTCTGATCACCTGACCTGGATTTACTATGTAGTCTCAGAGTGGCCTCAAACTCACAGTGATCCTCCTACCTTTGCCTCCCAAGTGCTGGGATTAAAAGCATGCACCACTACGCCTGGCTCTTTTTTGGCTTTCTGAGTTAGGGTCTCACTCTAGCCCAGGCTGACCTGGAATTCATTACGTAATCTCAGGGTGGCCTCATACAGCAATCCTCCTACCTCAGCCCTGAGTGCTGGGATGAAAAGTGTGCGTCACCAAGCCCTGCTGTGCACTCAGCTTCTGCTTGTCTTTTTCCATGAAAGCTCACTTTTTATTTGTACCACAATGCTGTAACATATTAACCAAATTTTCATTCCTGGGACAAAATTGTCAACCAAAAAAAAAAAAAAAAATCGGTTTTAAGGAGGAAAGGTTCATTTCAGTGTCCGGTTCCAGGTCACAGCCCATCACGGCGGGGAAGGCGTGGCAGCAGGAGCTGGAGGCGGCTGCTCATGTTCAGTCCGCGGTGAGGAAGCAGAGTGATGAAGGCCGGGGCTCAGCCAGCGCTCTCCTCTTACACAGCCCAGGACCCCGGCCCATGGAATGATGTGCCCCACAGATAAGGTGGGAAATCTCACTCAAGTAAAGAAGCTCATCCCCTCACAGATGTAAACAGAGGCTCATCTAATCTACACAACCCCTGCGATAGAAACAATCACCAGTTAGGCAGCGTCCTCTATCAGGAGAGAACTCTTCAGTGTGCCGACGTATTCCCACTGATTCATACTTAAAGAAAAATATCACTTCAAGGCTGGGAAGGTGACTCAGTGACCGAAGGTGCTGACTTACAGCCACCCGCACGAGGCGGGTGCACAGAGTGACAAGCACCTGTCACTTGTGGGTGGCAAGACTGTGGTGTGCCCCACCCCACAATGCGTATTGATTTGCAAGGAGGAAGAGGGAAAGAAAGAGAATAGGCATGTCATTGTATGCAACTGGCTTTACCTGAGTACTGAGGAATCGAACCCAGACTGTCAGGATTTACAAGCAAGCACCTTACCACTGAGCCAGAATCACTCTAACCCAAAGAAAATTTTTCTTAAAACACCGAGTATCAACTTCGGGGTGGTTACCGGTGCTTAGCTTGCTGAACAAGGTTCAACCCCCAGGCCACCCATGTAAGTTGGGCACACACAAAGGGTGAGCAATGCCCAGTGTACACGTGTGTACACACACACACATGCACAAATAAATACCAAATTTAAGTAGAATAAATATATCAAGGGCTGGAGAAATGGCTCAGTGGGTTAAGGTGCTTGCGTACAAAGCCTAATGACCTGGGTTCTATTCCCCAACACCCACATGAAGTCAGATGCACAAGGTGGCGCATGCGTCTGGAGTTTATTTACGATGGCTAGAGGCCCTGGTGCTCCCATTCTCTCTCTCTCTCTCTCTCTGCTTGCAAATAAATAAATAAAAATACTTAAATAAGTTAGAAAATGGGGGCTTTGGATGTAGCTCAGTGATATAGTGCACACATAAGACCCTGAGTTCAATCCCTAGTACCACCACCGAAAGGAAAAAAAAATAGAAAATAAAGTAGCCAGGGCCGGGTGTGGTGGTGCACGCCTTTAATCCCAGCACTCGGGAGGCAGAGGTAGGAGGATCGCCATGAGTTCAAGGCCACCCTGAGACTACATAGTGAATTCCAGGGCTAGAGGGACTAGTACCACCACCAAAAGAAAAAATAAGTAGAAAACACCAAAAATACCCCGGGGCTGGGTAGAAGGCTCAGCAGGAAAAGTACTTGCCTCTTAATCACAACCAGGACCCGAGTTTGGATCTCCAGCACTCACATAAAATGCCAGGCATGGAGGCACGTGCCTGTGACCCAGCAATGGGGAGGCAGAGACAGGTGATCACTGGGGCCTGCTGGCTAGCTAGTTTAACCAAATTGATGAGTTTTAGGTTTAGCAAAAGACTGTCTCAAAAAACAAAGGGGAGGGCTGGAGGGATGGCTTAGCGGTTAAGGTGTTTGCCTGCAAAAGCCAAAGGACTCAGGTTCGATTCTCCTGGACCCACATTAGCCAGATGCACAAGGGGGCGCATGTGTCTGGAGCTTGTTTGCAGTGGCTGGAGAGGCTCTGATGCGTCCCTTCTCTCTTAAATAAATGTTAAAAAAAAGGGGGGGGCGGGGAGTGAGACTAAGGAAGACACCTTGACCTCAACCTCTGGCCTCTACATGCACACACGTGATGTGCACCCATACCCATACACACACAAAAAAAAAAAAGTTTAAAACTGGATTTCTTTCTGTTTACCCAGTTTTGGAGAATTCCACGGGCAGGAACAGTGGGTTGGCATTGGTTCGTCCAGTTCCAAAAGCAGCTCCAGTCTGTTTATAGTGGAAGAAGCATGAACAGGATGGAAGGCTCTGTACACAGGTGAGGAAGGAGCAGGTGGCTGGGTTAGGTCTCCAGACACCAGGGCAAGGGCGGGAGACGTAGCTCAGTTGGCAAAGGGCTTGCCTAGCAAGCACAAAGCCCTCAATTTGATCCCCAACACTGAACCAAGCACTGTGGTCAACACCAAGTCCAGCATTTGGTGGGGGGTGGTAGAGACAGGAAGATCAAGGTCATGCTTGGCTACATAGCAATTTCTAAACCAGCCTGGGTTCCTTCCACAAGACCCTGTCTCAGAAAGGAGCAGGAATGAAAAATAAAAGTGAAGCCACGTGAGTGCATGGACAGTGGGGAACCTGAGGACCAGAACCGGAGACGTGGCTTAGTTGGTCCTAAGAGTGCTTGCTGTAAAAGCCTGAGTACCAAAGGGCATAAAGGGGGAGAGGAAGCGGGAGGTGAGACGAGAAGAATTCTTACTCGAGGTGACAAAGTTCAGGGGGTTGGAGAGATGGCTCAGCAGTTACAGACGCTTGCTTTCAAAGCCTGATGAACCAGGTTCAAATCCCCAGTACCCACATAAAGCCATATGCACAAAGTGACATATGTGTCTAAAGGTCAGTTCTGGCATGCCCATTCCCCCTCTCTTTCTTTCCCTGCTTGCAAATAAGTAATTAAAAAAATATTTTTGTTTATTTGAGAGACAGAGAGATGAGGCAAGAGAGAATGGGAGTGCCAGGGTCCAACCATTGCAAACAAACTCTAGAAGTGTGTGCCGCCTTGCATCTGGCTTTTGTGGGTCCTTGGAATTGAACCTGGGTCCTTTGGTTTTGCAGGCAAATGCCTTAACTGCTAAGCCATCTCTCCATCCCAGTAATATTAAAAAGAGAGAGAGAGAGAAAAGAAAGAAAGAAACCAGGGTTGGAGAGGTGGTTTAGCAGTTAAGGCATTTGCCTGCAAAGCCAAAGGACCCATGTTCAATTCCCCAGGACCCATGTAAGCCAGATGCACAAGGGTCACATGCACCTGGAGTTCATTTGCAGTGGCTACAGGCCCTGACATGCCCACTCTCTCTGTGTGTCTCTCTTCTCTGTGCTTGCAAATAAAGAAATAAAAATAAATTATAAAAAAAAAAGAAACTATGGGGTTGGGTATACTGGCACATGCCTTTAAGTCTGGCACTCAAAAGGCAGAGGTAGGAAGATTACCATGAGTTCAAGGCCACCCTAGTGAATTCCAGGTCAACCTAAGCTAGAGCGAAACCCAACCTCGGAAAACCAAAAATAAATAAATAAAATTCATTTTATGTCAAGAACTTTCAAATGAAGAAAAATTTGGTATGAAAAAAGGCAGGGCGTGGGAAGATGGCTCAGCAATTAAAGGCACTTGCTTGCAAAGTTGGCTGGCCCAGGTTCAAGTCCCAAGCCACCAACATAGGCTGGACACAAAAAGAGATAAAAGCATCTGGTATTTATTTGCAGCAGTGAGAGAGACCCTGGCGTAAACACACACTCGCAAATTAGTAAATACTTTTCTGGTTAAAGGCAAACTGTGGGGACCTTAGGGACATAAACAGATGAGACTGGGAGCTTCGCTGGAAATACGGGCATCGCCGAGACACGGTTTCAGTCCCAGACCAGCAAGAACGTTCAGCTGAGCGAGTCAAGCTCTACAAGGGCAACAGGCTCGCTCACAGCCTGTGTTGGAAGCACAACGGGGTCTTCTCGGGAGACCCATTTGGAAACAGCTAAGTTCACTTCTAAGTACTTATCCCTCATATAAGCTCAGGCATGTGTCCAAGAGCTATTCAGATATGCACGCGTGTGTGTGTGTACAGCATCACCCTAGAAAAGTCAAAAACTGAAAACCAGACACTGGTGTGTCTGTAATCCCAGAACTAAGCAAGTGGAGGCAGGAGGATTGCCAAGTCCAAGGCCAGCCTTGGCTACATAATCAGACTCTGTCTCAAGAGACCAAAAGCTGGGGATGTCACCCAGGGGTAGAATGTTTGTCTGGCCTGGGTTCTATTGCTAGCACCATACACATGAAATAAACTCCCTGGGAACCAGACTAAAGTTTTTTCTTTCAATAATTGTGATATACATACAATAGAATGCCATATAACATTTTTAAATATTAATTGAAGCTGAGCATGCCAGGACTCCAGCCACTGCAAATGAACTCCAGATGCATGTGCCACCTTGAGCATCTAGCTTGAGGCAGTTACTGGGGAACTGAACCTGAGTTGTTAGGCTTTGCAGGCAAGTGCCTTAACTGCTGAGTCATCTCTCCAGACCATTGTTCAGTTTTCTATTGTACACATTACTTGTAGAAGTCTAACTTCATCTAAAAAATAGACTTCCAGGCTGGAGAGATGGCTTAGCAGTTACGTGCTTGCCTATGAAGCCTAAGGACCCCAGTTTGAGGCTCGATTCCCCAGGACCCACATTAGCCAGATGCACAAGGGGCGCACGCATCTGGAGTTTGCAGTGGCTGGAGGCCCTGGCGCGCCCATTCTCTCTCTCTATCTGCCTCTTTCTCTCTCTGTTGCTCTCAAATAAATAAATAAATATTTTGGAAAAAAAAAAAAAACTTCCTGTGAAGTAAGTTGTCCTTACTTAAGACATACTCAACTAGGTTTTCTGTTCCTGGACATTTAGTACGTATTGATAGAATGTTCCTTATCAACCCGAAACAAAACAAGTGAAGAATGTACAAATTCCAGTGTCTTAGCTCCCCAGGACTATAAAGGTCTTGTTATTCTCACACAAGCTGGAGGCAAGAATTTTGCAAACTACACAAAGAGCTGTGGCTTCGCCCGGCCCTCCCCTCTGTTTGCTTCATGTTTGCTCAGTCGTGCCCACACACAAACAGAATGTGTCTCCCCACATCCAGCAGAGAGATGCGGAATCCAAGCTTGCTTCTTGTCAAGTGTTTAGACAGGCGTAGGGAGGCACAGCTGTAATCCCAGCACTCAGGAGGCAGGAGGCCCAGGAGTTCAAAGTCCTCCTCAGTGGCAGTGAGTTAGCGGTCCAGTGATCCTCCTGCCTCAGTCTCCAAACTGCTGGTGTTACAGGCTTAGGAAAATATTGTTGAGGGGGCTCAGTGGGCCAAGTGCTTACTGTGTAAGCCTCAGAACCTGAGTCTGGATCCACAGCACCCTTGTAAAAACTGGGCGTGGTGGCGTATGCCTGCAATCCCAATGCTGGGGAGGTTGAGACAGGAGCACCCCTAAGGCCTGCTGGCTGGCTAGCTAGCTAGTTGAGCTGTCTCCAAAAATACAGTGGAGGGGGCTGGAGAGATGGCTTAGCGGTTAAGCGCTTGCCTATGAAGCCTAAGGGCCCCGGTTTGAGGCTTGATTCCCCAGGACCCACGTTAGCCAGATGCACAAGGGGGCACACGCGTCTGGAGTTCGTTTGCAGAGGCTGGAAGCCCTGGCGCGCCCATTCTTTCTCTCCCCCTCTATCTTTCTCTCTGTGTCTGTCGCTCTCAAATAAATAAATAAATAATTTTTTAAAAATACAGTGGAGGGCTGGAGAGATGGCTTAGTGTTTAAGATGTTTGCCTGCAAAGCCAAAGGATCTTGGTTCAATTCTCCAAGACCCACATAAGCCAGATTCCCAAGGGGGTGCATGCATCTGGAGTTCATTTGCAGTGGCTGAAGGCCCTGGTGCACCCATTCTCTCCCTATCTCTTTCTGCCTCTTTTTTTCTCTCAAACAAATAAATAAATAAAATGTATATAAAAACTACATACATCCACATGCAGCACTCAACAATGTATGGCTGGCTAGGCGTGGTGGTGCACACCTTTAATCCCAGCACTTGGAGGCAGAGGTGGGAGGATCACCGTGAGTTCGAGGCCAGCCTGAGACTACATAGTGAATTCCAGGTTAGCCTGGGCTAGAGAGAGACCATACCTAAAAACAAGAGAAAGGAAAAGAAAATGAAAAAGTAGACCAACTCCACACAAATACAGACAAGGCTTCACGTGTGAGCACATGATGAACCACCACAAAGGTATGAGCACTGTACTGAAGCGGATTTATTTTTAAAGAAGTGTATAAAATTCAACATTAAGAGAGATTTTTAAAAGACCCACAGGATTTAAATTGACAAATACAAAAATGATTGGCTATAAGTATGCAAAAATACATTTCCCAGTCCCCAAGAAAAGCATAATTCAAGTACAGCACAGCAACTATAAAATTTTTGTACTTGCAAGTATATTTCCCTTATATGTCTTAAGAATCATTCTAGACAATTTATTTGTATAAAATATAGGAAATTAAACTTGTCATAGCTGTTAATAAAAAACTGTTGTACGTCTGGGTTTCCTGAGTCTGCCCATTTCAGTACCAGTCTGGTCCCAAATTTCTGTGAGTTCACTTGGTGTCACGGTCGTTTTTTCCTAGTTCCTTTCATAACAGTACAGAAAAACTAACCGTTAGCCATGGTCCCCAGGAAAAAAAAAAAAAAAGAAAGAACAGTGAGAAAGAAGGTTCGAAGAGTGACTGAAAATATAAGTGACCAAAATAAGTGAATAAATGCCTTTTCTAAAAGCAAAGGAAAGTCAAAGCCAAGCACCTCTCTGCACCAATGAAACAAACGGAGGGAAACCTCGCAGCAAGCGAGCCTGATGCCAGCCTGCTGCTGCGCGGGGCCGGCCGGACACGTCCATGTGTGCTGTGTATGGGGCCGCTGTGACCTAGCCCAGGCTGCGAGTGGCACTGCAGTTCTGATGTGAACTGACCTCAAAGGCTTGCTCCCCAGAGGGCGCGATTGGGAGGTAGAGGGGACTTTCAGAGGCAAGACCGATGGGAGGCATGTCCTCCAAGGGGACGGTGGGACCTGAGTCATCTTCGTCTACTTTCCTGGCTTCCTGGTGGCACAGGGTGGGCAGCTTGCTCCGCCACACCCGACCATGATGTGTTGTCTTACCACAGGCAAAAAAGCCAACAGGCCATAGGTAAACCCTCCAAATCTGCAGGCCACATTACCCCTTCCTCTTCTAAGTTGACATCAGCTGTTATGTGCCCGTAACATAAAGCTGGGTGGCACTGAGGTAGCCCAGATGAGTTGCCGTTAATTCTTAATGGGTCTAAGCATAGTTTTAAAATGACTACAGCAAGCCGAGCACGCTGGCGCACGCCTTTGACCCCAGCACGCAGGAGGCAGAGGTAGGAGGATCACCGCAAGTTCAAAGCCACCTGAGACTACATAGTGAATTCCAGGCCAGCCTGTGCTACAGCGAGACCCTACCTTGGGGGGAAAAAAACCATAAAATGACAGCAGCACGGGATCCTGTGACAGTCTGCCACTGCTTCCAGTTACCTTTGGGTTAGTCTTTATTCTTCAGGAGGCCACTATTTATTATCTATTACCCCAGAGCACTCTCTCTCCTCTCCTAGACAACATGCCTGGTAAAAACAGCCTCTGTGACTGGTTTCATTGTTTCCCAAGCAGGCAGTAGTGACATCACTCTGGACAAGGCACGGAGTCGGGAACAGAGCAGAAGCTGTGTGTCTGCCCGACTGGCAAATGTCTGAGAACTACACTGGCCACAGCTGGAACTCAAGGCCATCTATGACACACAGCGGCAAATGAGCAACTGACAAGATGGGCACTTTCAGCTGCGCCCAACACACGATTCCATGGTTTCAGAGACAACAGCCTGGGAAACCTCCGCCACGGCACAGAAGGTCTTGCCACGGGGGCTCCGCTGCAACGCGGAAGCCTTGGAGAGCCGGGCGCTGTGCCCGTGGCGCTGGGGCAGCCTGCTGGCGACACACAGACAGACAGACAGACAGACCTGCCACGTGCTTGGCGCTGGTCATGAAGCCTTTGCAATGGTCTCTCCCTCACACCAACAGAACCAGACTGAGCAGGGTTTTGAGACAACCACCTTCTAGAGACATCTCCCTGAAGGGAAGTGTTAAGTCATGTCCCTGAGAGGACGAAGCCTGGTCTCCTGCTACACTTCCTACAAGTAAAAGGACAGGGGCGGCATGACCCGGGGACCAGGGGCAGCGAGCAAGTGTGGGGGAACCACCACCCAACAGGACGGGGTCAGGGCCGCCTCTGCCGGAGGTGAAGCGGGACGGGGCGAGCACCTCAGCTACAGGAGAAAGCGAGGCCGGGCTCTCGGCAGCACAGCCGTCCACCACGGGGCAACGCTCCGTTTTCGGACTCAGGAGTGGAACACGCGCAGCCCCTGGGCCTGAGCTCAGCGCGCAAAGCCACGCGCGCACAATCCCACTCTCGTCTCTGGTCAGCTTCCTCTCACAGAACAGTGCTCTCAGGAGCCAAAGTCCAGTGTCAGCTGCTGCCTTCTGTGCACAGCACCCACACCCGCTCTCACTAGGCTACCCGAAGGTCTCAGAACGTGCGGGACGGCTATCCTAGCACGTTACCGTCTGAGTTTAAGGCTGAGTAAGGTCCAGTAAAGTCAAGGATTACACATTCAGGAGAATAAAACCCTCGACCAATATTTTAAATACTGAGTCCTTAAATACACATGAAACCTCCTCCCATAGCAGAACATATCTAATCATCAAAAAACTAATAGCTATGTAAATTAATTTAAAGTGAAACCATTTCTGATTGGGCAGCGACAACGGGCTGTTTCCTGGGTGGTAAGCAATGGGTGGCCTGGGAGCCAGGGCTGGCAGGCGAGGTCCTGCAGCATGTGCCGCCACTGAGCTGCGTGAGTGAGGGCAACCGTCTTCCACTCCTCCGCAAAAACGTTCTCCGGGGACAAGTGCCAATAATTATTTTTTTTAAATTAAAGCAAAACCCCTCTGACCTAATCTGCGGTGACTTGTCACCAGCCCAATGTGGAGAGAGAGGCCTTCCTGCCTGCGTTCCCTTTGCTCTCCACGTGGTCCTCGCAGTGACAGACGCTCCCGGGCGGAGGGGCGGGCGGCGTGGCGCAGGCGCGGAGCAGCAGCCTCGGCCGCGGCCTCAGGCGTTCAGCGGCTCCGTGAGCGCTTCGGCCCTGGCAGTGCTCTCGGGTTTCTTCAGCTGGGCCTCCCGGCGCTTCTCACAGAACATGACCACGAAGTCCAACAGGAACGTCAGACTGGCTGTAAATCCGAACACCTGAGGAGGGAGGAGAGAGGAGGTGATATGAGGAAGTGGGGTACAATCACACATCTCCTCCCCTGAGGCTTCACACCCTGGCATGACGACTTTTCACTCCAGCTTACTATACTTACTACACTTTAATGGTAAAAACAGTTATGCTTTGTAAGCCATCCAAAGAAGGAAGTCTGGGCTGTAAAGATGGCTCAGCAGTTAAGGCATTTGCCTGCAAAGCCTAAGAACCCAGGCCTGATTCCACAGTACCCATGTAAACCAGTGTATAAGGGGGCATATGCATCTGGACTTTGTTTGCAGTGGCTGGATACCCTGGCGTGCCCATTCTCTATCTGCCTCTTAAAATGGATAAATTTTTTTTAAACTTTTTTTTTTAATTTATTTATTTGAGAGCGACAGACACAGAGAGAAAGACAGATAGAGGGAGAGAGAGAGAATGGGCGCGCCAGGGCTTCCAGCCTCTGCAAACGAACTCCAGACGCCTGCGGCCCCTTGTGCATCTGGCTAACGTGGGACCTGGGGAACTGAGCCTCGAACCGGGGTCCTTAGGCTTCACAGGCAAGCGCTTAACCACTAAGCCATCTCTCCAGCCCAAAATGGGTAAATTTTTAAAAAACAATGGAAGTTTGAGGCCAGGTATGGTGGCACATGCCTTTAATCCCAGCACTCAGGAGGCAGAGGTAGGAGGATTACTGTGAATTCGAGGCCACCCTGAGACTCCATAGTGAATTACAGGTCAGCCTAGGCTAGAGTGAGACCCTACCCTGAGGGGGGAAATAAAGGGGAAGCTTCACAAGAAAAATTCCAGAATAACAGCTATTGGTCAAAGTACCACAAAATATAAATGCCCTGTTTTGTGTTTTGCTGTGATGGTGTTAGGTTTAAACTCAGCTCTACCACTGAGCTGTACCTCCAGCCCTGAACATACCATCTTCTATGTGTGACACAAACCTAGGAAGCAAAAACTAATATCAGGAGATGAAAAATAAGATCCTAGGAAATGATATCTTGTTGGCAATGACCAGACTGACTCACAGATGCACTAAGGTAAATACTCATGCAACTCAGCCTAGGTGAAAATGCATAAAGCCGTGCTGGAGGGATGGTTACCGGTTAAGGACTTTGCCTGCAAAGCAAAGGACCCAGGTTTGATTCCCTAGCATCCATGTAAGCCAGATGAACAAAGTGGCACATGCGTCAGGTTTTCATTTGCAGTGGCTCAAGGCCCTGGTGTGCCCATTCTATCTGACTCTTCTTTATTCTCTCTTAAATAGATAAAAATAAAATACTTTAAAATGCATAAAGTTATTAATACCAAAACAGAAATTCCATTTTGAAAATATTACTAGGTTAAATTACCTAAAATTCATTTTCCAGCTAATGTCACACCACTGAGATGACACAACATGACCCACTTCCTCTTCCTTAAATCACTTCCTCATTGTATTCTTCTAGCATGGCCAAACATCCTGAAAGGTCTGTCAAGAGACACAGGACTATTGCCTAAACAGCTTCTTTACTAGCAAAACCCTTCAGGAAAGACGCTGGGCACTGAGGTCTCTTCCCACCCCAACCCTCCACCTCCATGACTGCTAAGTGTGATAAAATACACCTTCATTTCCTCAGATGTTTTTACTTCCAACTTTAATGCCCGAATCACCTGTTCTCAAACGTCTGCTGCCTTCCTCATTCCAGCAACCCTTGATTTGATGAGTCCTTGCAGACACGCAGGTGTTTCCTACTCCATCAGGCACAGTGAGCACCGAGGATCATGGGTCATTTTTCTTAGAAACAGCCCAGTCTCAGGGAAAACTTCTCTTGGTCATTGGGAAGCCCCCAACCTCCACCCCTCCACCCCAGAGGAAGTTCCCAGCCTGACATTCCTGAAGATACACCAGTAGTTTGCTTGCAGGTAGGGGCGGCTGTAATTGTGGACTCACACTGAGAGCAAAATGCTGATGAAGGGCTGGAGAGATGGCTTAGCATTTAAGGTGCTTGCTTTGCTTTCAATTCCCCAGCACCCACTTAAGACAGATGCACAAGGCTTGCAGCTTCCAAAGGCCCTGGTGCACCCATTCTCTCTCCCCCCTTTCTCTCTCTGCCATTTTCTCTTTCCCTCTGTCTCAAATAAATAAGATGCTGATGAATATCCAATGACTTTTTTTCTCTTTGGTGACAGGCTCTTGCTATCTATATAACCCAGGCTGGCCTCAAACTCATGACCCCCTGCGTCAGTTTCCTGGGTTCAGGGATTATAGGCAAGTGCCGCCACGCTGGCTTGCACTTCCATCCCTGTCAACAGTCTGTGGTTCCCTCTTGCACAGCCTCCCGACTCTTTCCTCCCTTGACCCCTTCACCCTAAAGCATACGTTTGCTTTCCTCTCACAAAACCGAGCTCTGCTCAGTGATTGCCCTGGAGGGCCCCGCATATCCAATCTAAATGTACCAACTAAGCCCCAAACCCAGGTCTCTCTCTCTGGAGTCTTTACTGTGGCCTGATGGACTCTATCCCCTTACCTACCTGGCAAACTTACTGAGTAAGTCACCCTGTCTGTAGCCTGTCTGGCCACCACGGAGAACCCCGCCCATCGTCCTCTACACCATCCAATCCTGACCCGGGTTCTCCTACCTCCCCAGCTACCTGCCCACCTATCTTCCTCTCTTCGGGTTTGTGCAACAGCCTCACTATGTAGTCCACGCACGGCCACTAAACTGCAGCGATCATAGGCATGCGCACCATGCCCAGCTTAATCTTCTGGTCTTTTACTCATCACCTAGGTTGTTTCATTTCTTTTTTTAAAAATGGACTCTCCTCTTCATTTAAATCTGTACACTTTTTCATAGTTTAAATAGCTGCTGAAGGTTATTTCCAGATTATTAAAGTGACTTGCTAAAAAATTCACTTACTTAGCCGGGCGTGGTGGCGCACGCCTTTAATCCCAGCACTCGGGAGGCAGAGGTAGGAGGATGGCCGTGAGTTCAAGGCCATCCTGAGACTCCATAGTGAATTCCAGGTCAGCCTGGGCTACAGTGAGACCCTACCTCAGAAAAAAAAAAAAAAAAATTCACTTACTTGTAAATGTGTGTGTGTGCCAGGGCCTTTTGCCTCTGCAAAGGAACACCAGACACTTGTGCCACTTTCTACATCCAGCTTACATGGGCCGCTTGGGAACTGCACTCAGGCCAGCAGGCTTTACAAGTAAGCACCTTTAACCTTTGAGTCATCTCCCCAGCCCCTATGCTGCCTTTTCAAACTATCAGTCACTACGAAATATGTCCAATGAAGTCTAAACAGTGACACAGCCTACCGTATCATCTAAACAAAACAAACTCAGCTGGTTGGTTGTGGTGGCACACACACCTTTAATCCCAGCACTCCAGAGGCTGAGGCAGGAGGACTGACTGCTGTGAGTTTAGAGGCCAGCCTGGGCTAGACCGAGACCCTACTTCAAAACAAAGCAAAACCAAAATAAATCTTTTTTGTTTTGTTTATTTATTTTGTTTTTTGAGGGAATGTCTCACTCTAGCCCAGGCTGATCTGGAATTCACTATGTAGTCTCAGGGTGGCCTTGAACTGGTGATCCTCCTACCTCAGCCTCCAGAGTGCTAGGATTAAAAATGTGCGCCACCACACCTGGCTATAAATAAATTTTTTAACACTTACTTTGCTTTATGTTTATTTGCATACACCAGGATCTCTTGCCACTGCAAACAAGTGCCCTTCTGGATTTACAAGGGTGCTGGGGAACTGAACCCAGACCAGCAGGTATGGCAAGCAAATGCCTTTAGCCACTGAGCTATCTCCCCAATCCATAACCTCCTTTAAAAAATATTTATTTATTTATGAGAGGGGGGAGGGAGGATGGTCATGCCAGGGCTTCTAGCCACTGCAAATGAAATCCAGCAATACCTTGTGCATCTGGCTTTACAAGAGCACTGGAGAACGGAACCTGGGTCGCAGGCAAGCACCTTAACTGCTAAGCCATCTCCAGCCCATAAGCTTTATATATATATTTTTTTTCAAGGTAGGGTCTTGCTCACCTGGCTTACCATAAGCTCCTTTTTACTTGTTTGTTTTTTGAGATAAGGTTTTGCTCTAACCCAGGCTGGCCTGGGGTTCACTATGTAGTCTCAGGGTTGTCTTGAACTCAAGACAACCCACCTCTGCCTCCCAAGCACTAGAATTAAAGGCATGCGCCACCATGCCTGGCTCATAAACTCCTTTTTAATAGCTGGGAATTGTATGTCATAAAATTTTTCCCCTTAGAATTCAATTTTCCCTAAACTTCATTCTATCTACTGCTCAGAATTTTAAAATAACATATTTACTTATAGGGATTTAAAAAAATATTTTATTTAGTTGCAAGCAGACGGGAGGGGATGAGAATGGGCATGCCAGGGCCTCCAGCTGCTGCACACAAATTCCAGATGCACATGCCACTTAGTGCATCTGGCTTTACATGAGTACTGGGGAATCAAGCCCAGGTTTTTAGGCTTTGCAGGCAAGTACCTTAACTGCTGAGCCATCTCTCTAGTTCATGGTTTCTTCTGTTTGTTTTTGTTTTTCGAGGTAGGGTCTCGCTTGAGCCCAGACCAAGAATTCACTCTGTAGTCTCAAGCCGGCTATGAACTCAAAGCGATCCTCCTACTTCAGCCTTAACCTCTGGGCCATCTCGCCAGCCCCCTACTTGTAAGTATTTTAATAATCACTTTATCACACTCCTCTGAGATAAAAAAAAACTTAAACAGAAATTAAGTCTAAGGCCTAATAAAGACTACTTTCTCTTCAAACGGCTTGTGAATCCAAAGATAGGTATTACCAATGGCTAGAGGAACCAAGGTTCAGCATAAATTCTATTTTGTTCTTACATGCATAAGACCTGAGGAACTATGGTCACATGATGGGTAGATGCAGCACAGACATGCCATTCTCTGGACTCCTTTCGCACTGGGCTAAGGCCAAAGTCATTCTAGGGCTGGAGAAACGGCTCAGACATCAAAGGCATTCACTTGCAAAATCTAATGGCCCAGGTTTGATTCCCTAGTACCCAAATAAAGCCAGACGCACAAAGTGGTGCATGTGTTTGGAGTCTGTTTTTAGTTACAGAAGTCCCTAGCATGGCCACAGACAGGCTCAAATAATTTTTAAAGCTATTTATTTATTTTTTGTTTTTATTTATTTATTTGAGAGAGAGAAGTGGGGGAGAGAGACAGGGAGGGAGAATGGGTACACTAGGGCCTCTCTGCCACAGCAAACTAACTCCAGATGCATGTGCCCCCTTGTGCATCTGGCTTACGTGGGTCCTGGAGAATTGAACTGGGATCCTTTGGCTTTGAAGGCAAAAGCCTTAACTGCTAAGCCATCTCTCTAGTCCCAAATAATTCTTTTTTGAGGTAGGGTCCCACTATAGTCCAGGCTGACCGGGAAATCACTCTGTAGTCTCAGGGTGGCCTTAAACTCAAGGTGATCCTTCTACCTTAGCCTCCTGAGTGCTGGGATTAAAGGTGTGTACCACCACGCCTGGCCAAGTAAAATATTTTAAAGTAATTTTAATAATGTATGACCAGCTGACAATGCCACTAACCACAACTTCAATTTGATTAAAAATAAAGTGCTTGCTGGACGTGATGGCATGTGCCTTTAATCCCAGCACTCGGGAGGCAGAGGTAGGAGGATCACCGTGAGTTCGAGGCCACCCTGAGACTACATAGTGAATTCCAGGTCAGCCTGGGATAGAGTGAGACCCTGCCTTGAAGAACAAAAAATAAATATATAAATAAAGTGCTTAAGTGAGACATGCCCTCCAATGCTCAGAGGCCACTGTAGAAGAGGTGGTAGAGAGAACGGCAGAGCTAAAAGGAAGGGGAGGAGTGATTTGCAATACTTGTTCCAGACACAAAGCGGCTGTGGCACTCATGATCTCACAGTGGCCGATAAGACCTACATCAGACCTGCATGATAGGAGAGAAGAAAATAGCAAAATAGAAGAAAGACTACATGGGAAGAAGAGATGTAGTGAAGGGGGGTCTGGGGGGACGGGGAAGCAAGTTTGCAGGGAGAGGATTATGAGATTATGATCATGGTATACTGTCTGTATGTATAGATTGTCAACAAAATATTAAAACAGCCAGGCGTAGTGATGCACACCTTTAATCCCAGCACTCGGGAAGCAGAGGTAAGAGGACCACCATGCATTCAAGGCCACTCTGAAACTACATAGTGAATTCCAGGTCAGCCTGAGCTAGACTGAGCCCTACCTCCAAAAGCAAAAAACACACAAAAAAAGAAAGGTTAAATAAAGTGCTGATTGTCATTTATGCTCACAGCACCAAGTACCAACCTGTCAAGGACAGTCTGTGATCCTTGATTTGTAATTCTGAAACCCAAAAGCTAAAAAACTCAAAAGTTTTCATAATTTACTTGACTCAAAATTGACATGAAGGGCTGCAGTGATGGCTTAGTGGTTAAGGTGCTTGCCTGCGGAAGCCTAAGGAACCAGGTTCCATTCCCCACACCCACATAAGCCAGAGGCACAAGGATAAACTCAGCAGTGCGTATGTGGGAGTGTAAGATAATGCATGCAATGTTACTGCTTCCATTTGTAACAATACATTCCTATCTGGAGTAAATGGGACTTCTGGTACAAAACCAAGTCAAGGGCTGGACAGGTTCCAAGTTTGTAAAGCTATCATAGTTGCTTGCTTTTAAGTCTTCTATTCAAATTACATTAAGGAAATCTACTCTCGCATATCGTATAACCCGTTCTGTACTTTCCAGATTCTCTATTGGTAAGCAAACGAATAGGTAGAGTTAAAAACATGAAGTACTCACAATTGCAGCGATTTCGGCTGAGGTTTTGTCATGGGTGGAAGCAAAAATGATAGATGCCAACAGAAACACACATCCTGTTCCCAACGTGATATAAAAATCCTAGGCATGCATACAAAACACAAAAAGGTACAGTTGGTTAGAATAGCGACAATGTTTTTAATTTTTTTCTGTTTTTAAATCTATTATTATTAACAACATATTTCATATGGCTACATCAGTGTCGGTACCCTCTTTTCCCTTGTCCCTGCTTCCATCCCACTGGGGATCCTTCTCAGTAGAGTTGCAGGTATTTCCTATGTTTTTTTTTTTTAGGTAGGGTCTCACTGTAGCTCAGGCTGATTTAGAAACCACTACACAGTCTCAGGGTGGCCTCAAACTCATGGCGATCCTCCTACTTCTGCCTCCCAAGTGCTGGGATTAAAGGCATGCACTACCACACCTGGCTTAATTTTTTATTTTTATTGTAATTTATTTATCTGAGAGAGAGAGAGAGAATGGGAGCACCAGGGCCTCCAGCCACTACAATGTAACTCCAGACACATGTGCCACCTTGTGCATCTATGTGGCTTATGTGGGTTCTGGGGAATCAAACCTGGTTCCTTTGGTTTTGCAGGCAAGCATCTTAACCACTAAGCATCCCTCCAGCCCTCATTTATTTATTTATTTTGGTTTTTGGAGGTAGGGTCACACTCTAGCACTGGCCACCGGGAACACACTCAGTAGTCTCAGGCTGGTCTCTAACTCATGACAATCCTCCTACCCCTGCCCCCAGTGCAGGAATTAAAGGTGTACGTCACCACGCCCAGCTCACGTGTGCCACTTTGTGCATCCTGCTTTATGTGGTACTGTGGAACTGAGCCCAGGAGACCAGGCTTGACAAGCAAGGCCTTTACGTTGAGCCATCGCTCCAGGCCAGCGGTGTCGTGACTGGGGGTGATGGTTAGTCCACGGGAGGCACTGAGCTCAGCAGTAGCATACGGGAGACTGGCACAGATGCTGCGTGTTAATTCTTTTTTTGTAATATTTATTTATTTGAAAGAGAGAGAGAGAGAGAGAGAGAGAGGAAGAGGCAGAGAGAAAGAGAGAATGGGTGCTCCAGGGCCTCCAGCCGCCACTGCCACAGCCTCCAAACACGAAACCTCCGGGTGCCAGGCCGGCACCCATGCACCAGCACGGCCAGGTTACACAGGGCCAGGACCAAACCCAAGAGCTCCTGCGTGTTACATCCTCAGCCCCACAATCAATGTGTCGGGTTTGTTTCCGCACAGGCACATTGTAGGGAGCCAATGCAGACGCCATTCTCGCCAGTCTTGAGGTAAATACTTCCTCATTTAGGCAGCAACCTCCCTTGAGGTTGTGCATGCGCTTGATGCACCTTGTCCTGAGCCTATCCCGTGGCTCCTGTGGGTGGGTGAGCCTATGGCAGCCAATCAGCAGGCGTCCCATAGTATTCTGCCCTATAAAAGCAGCTACACTCCTGCGCCCCTCGCCCCTCGCCATCAACTTTTCTGTTAACCAAGAGGCTCTCCAATAAAGTGTGATCGAGAAGGATCCTTGTTTGCTGGTCGTGCTTTTCCTGTGGGACAGGGGGCTCGCCGCAAAGTGGTGCTGAAACCCGGGAACGCCGGGTGTTTTGTGGTCACCGGGCGAGGGGCCGAAGAGGATCCAGAACTTGACACACGGAGAGGAAGACGTCGGAGAGGAAGACGTCGGTAAGTCATCCCCAGTCATAATGTTTTTTTACTTAGATCCCTACCTGGTCCTTCTTATTTTCATTCCTGTGTGGTTTATTGTCCTTGCCATTTGCTGTGAGTGCAACATGGGCAACTTAGAGGACAAAATTGGTAAGGGTACACTGCCGTTTTGGCGGCTGATTCACTCTTGCTTAAGTAAAGAAAACCACAAGGAACTTATTAGAAGGGGACGGGAAGTTCTCACAAGGCATCAGGATAGCCTTTCTGAGTCAGATTCAAATGGGGAGTCAAAAACTAGGCCTAGAAAAAGAAAAAAAATAAAAAAGAAGGGATTAAACAAAGAAAAAAGTTTACAAGATGAGCTCAGAGAAAAAAGTTTACAAGATGAGCTCAGAGAAACAGGTAAAATCTATAATTGCCCCCCCCCGAGGGGGAAAAAGGAGCCTTTAACAGGCTCTATCCTCCCATTGAGGAGCTTACACATGCAAATGTACTTGACACAGATAAGGAGGCTAGCTCCGATTCTGCAGAGGAGGAAGAAGAAGAATTATTTAAAGGGGAAGAGGAAAGACTAAAGGAGGCCACCACCTATTATAAAAGGGAACAAACAAAGGGGCCTAAAGGCCAAGGGTGTAGTCCTTTACAGTCCCTAGAGCCTTCCGCACCCCCACCCTATAACTCCCCTGGGGACACATGCCGCTTCATTAAAACAAAAACCTGGTCGCGGCTGGCCTCCGCTAGGAGGGGCTTCTATTATGGCTTCAAGAGAAAAAAAAAAAAAAAAAAAAAAAAGGAAAAAAACTCTTTGGGAGCCCACACTCTTCAATATTTTCCACAGCTGGTAGCCCGACAGGCTTGTTTGGGGCTTAAATATTGCTTAATACACTTTACAAAGTTGCCTGACAAACTCATCATCCCCTATACTAAGAAACAGGTAGAAGTTTTGTCTGGCACTGTGGATGATTGGAGCATTCTCATGTGTGCTTTCCCAAATGTCATAGATAATCATTATCCAAAGAGCCCTATTTTGTCTTTTGTTGAAAATAATCTGGTTTACTTTCCTAAAATCACTGTTCAGGAGCCTATTACATCAGCCCCTGCCATCTTTACTGATGGTTCAAAGTCTGGTCATGGGGCCTATTTGGTACAGGGCTCGGAGCCTATAGTAAGAATGTTTAGACCTGATTCCCCTCAAATTGTTGAATGCCTAATTGTTTTGGAGGTCTTTCAGACATTCTCTACTTCTTTTAACTTCTGCCTGGCCCCTTATCACAGACTAATGACCTCGTGGACTGGGCCACTAGGCTCGCCATGATTTCTCTGGAAGATACAAAAGCTTCAGCTACTAAATTCCATAGATTATATCATGTTCCTGCAAACACCTTGAGAAAAAAATTTCTCATTTCCAAAAATGAAGCACGAGACATTGTAAAATCTTGTCAGTCTTGTGTCACCTTTTTACCCTCCCCACATGTGGGCGTTAACCCTCGAGGCCTACGTCCTGGAGACCTTTGGCAAATGGATGTGACACATCTTCCAGAGTTTGGAAGATTAAAATACTTACATGTCTCAGTGGACACGTGCTCAGGTATTATTTTTGCCTCACCATTGGCAGGTGAGAAGGTCTCTCATGTAAAAACTCATTGCCTAGAGGCCTGGGCTGCTTGGGGAAAGCCACACCGCCTAAAAACTGATAATGGCCCAGCGTACTCATCTGGTGGCTTTCGAGCCTTCTGTGCCCAAATGCAGGTTGCACATACCACTGGCCTTCCTTACAACCCACAAGGTCAAGGTATAGTAGAAAGAGCCAATAAAAGTCTAAAAGCTCTTTTATTTAAACAAAAAGGGGGTATAGCGGAAAATGCAACTCCCAAGGAAAGAGTGTCATTAGCCCTTTTTACCCTTAATTTTTTAATCTTGGATAATAATAATAAATATGCAGCTGACAGGCACAGTCAACATGTGATTCAATCATCTAGTGAGATGGTGTTATGGAAGGATGTCTTAGATAATAAATGGAAAGGACCGGATCTTGTTGTGATAAGATCCAGGGGAGCTGTTTGTGTTTTTCCACAGGAACAGGATTCCCCTCATTGGGTTCCAGCCCGGCTGGTGAGGACAGTCAAGCCATCTCCGGAGGAGAGTCCAGGAGACAGTGATGTTCATCAGGGCAGAGATGATGAAGGTCTAGTGAATAATCTTCCTCCTGTGCCTGGAATCCATGAATCAAGTGGAAGAGGAAGGGACACAAGATGAAGGGGCGTCTTGGAAGCGCCTCAATACATCTGGGGGTGTTAATGACATTGGACATGGCTGTGGGAGGAATACTTCCTTTGCCCCTGCGCTGGTGTGTGTTCATCCACTGTTTCTGTTCGTTCTTAGTAACTTCTCTTTTAGTAATTGCACCAATGCTTCCTGCTATCTGTCATTTTAAGGAAGGGGTAGGAGTGGGAATGTTCCTAGTGTGCTACCTGGGAGGATGCGTACTTTGCCTCTGGTTGGTTTGCCACTTGCGAGCCCAAACCAAGAGGGACAAGATGGTCATTTCTCAAGCGCTTGCTGCCTTGGAAAGTGGTTCCTCCCCCCAAATTTGGCTGTCAGCTTTAAAAGGCAAATAGCTCCCCTGGCCCTTGCACCCTCAGGGTCTCAGAGTACCCATTGCACGAGGATGGGCAGGGATCTGGTAGCTTTCGTTTGACCGCCGCCTTTGCACTCTCAGGGGATCTGTCCCATTGCACTGAGGAAGGGGAGGTTGAACTTCTTCCCTTGATCGGTCAACACATCATGAGGTGCGGACCTGATCGGGAAGGTGGCTATTTTTCTGAGCTATGCCATAAGTTAATAAAAAAGGGGGAACTGTAGGGAGCCAATGCAGACGCCATTCTCGCCAGTCTTGAGGTAAATACTTCATTTAGGCAGCAACCTCCCTTGAGGTTGTGCATGCGCTTGATGCACCTTGTCCTGAGCCTATCCCGTGGCTCCTGTGGGTGGGTGAGCCTATGGCAGCCAATCAGCAGGCGTCCCATAGTATTCTGCCCTATAAAAGCAGCTACACTCCTGCGCCCCTCGCCCCTCGCCATCAACTTTTCTGTTAACCAAGAGGCTCTCCAATAAAGTGTGATCGAGAAGGATCCTTGTTTGCTGGTCGTGCTTTTCCTGTGGGACAGGGGGCTCGCCGCAGCACATAGGTGTAGGTGTAGGTGTGTATGGACATGTGTGTGCATGGACATATGTGTGGACGTAGGCCAGGGGAATCTGGGCGTGTTGTGTTCAGTTACACTGCTCACCTCTGTGAGGCAGGATCTCTCCTCACCTGGAGCTCACCAACTAGGCTGCACTGGCTGCTCAGTGAGCTCCAGAGACCCCTCTATCTCTACTCCCCACACTGGGATTCCAGGGCGCACCGCCAAAGCTGGTGTTACACATTGTTACTTCGGGCGTGCGCATGAGAAGGCGGGGCTGACGTCGAGCGGCTTCCTCAGCACCGTCCGCTAGTCCACTCGTTGCTAAGGGTTGCTAAGGCGGGTCTACCCCGTGGTCCCGGCCTCAGCCCTCTGCAAGGACGCCCGAGCTACTCCACAGACGGGCCAGACGCAGAGCGTGTCTCTTCACACTGAGCTCTGAAAGCCTTCTACTTTGAACAGTAAGGCAGGAGAGAGCACAGGGCAGCGCGTCCTTGCCGGGGCTGCGCCTCCCACTCACCGACGACTTCATCTTCCCGCCGTCCACGCTGTCGTGCAGGGGCGTGCAGTACACGAGCAGCAGCAGCAGGCTCAGCAGACAGGCGCTGCAGCTCACGAACTCGAAGAAGTACAGCCCGCCGCAGAGCGTGCACTCGGCCACGACTTCCTCGCAGACGAAGGCCAGCAGAGACAGCAGCTGCGGGAGGGAGGGAGACACCGCTGGTTGTCAGTACGGCCTGGCACTGAAAACGGCACAGGGTGGCGGGAGATGCTGGGGGAGACAGCACTTTCTGCACGAGAGGAGAGCCTGAGGGGCTGAGCTCGATCCCCAGAACCCATCAAAACAGCTGGGACGCCAGGCCTGTGTTGGGAGAGGATCACTGAGGCAAGCTCCAGAGTCGGGGAGACCGTGTCTCAAAGGAGCGAGCCGTCAGGGTCTAATGCGGAAGAGGTGGCGGAAAGAATGTAAGAGCCAAAGGAAGGGTAGGACTCCTTACAACGTGCTCCTCCAGACACAAAATGGCCTGGATACCCATGACCTCACAGTGCCCGACACTACCTACACAAGACCATCATAAGAGGAGGGAAAAGACCACGACATCAAAATAAGAGAGAGACTTATTGAGATGGGGAGGAGATATCATGGAAAATGGAATTTCAAAGGGGGGAGGGAGGGTATTACCATGGGATAATTTTTATAATCATGGAAAATGTTTTTAAAAATTGAGAAAAATAAGGAGGGTCTAATGGGAGGGGGTAGATCACAGATGAGCCTAAATAATGGTACCAAACTGCCTGTATTTACTGAAAAGAAAACTAATAAATTAAATTAAAAAAAAAAAAAAAAAAAAAAAAATTGAGAAAAAATAAAAGAAGATTAAAAAAAAGAAACGAGCAGATAAGCAATGGAGGGAAGACCCCCAACATTCTCCACATCACACCAGCTCTGCACGTGCCAAGAACACAAGCCAGAGAGGAGAGAACATGATGCACCTTCCCGAGCAGCCCCAACAACGCGCCCCCCACCAATGACCACATGCGCTGTGGAAGCCAACATGACTCGGGTAGAGTTCAGGGGAAGGAAAAGGCAGCACTGAGAAACACGATCTGTGAGCTCGTGTGGAAGCACCAGCCACACCCACGTCTCCTCACCAGCCAGGGGCAGGAGCCTGGGCGCTCAGGGTCTCAGGCTTGCGCTTTAGGCCTGAGCTCCACTGTGGACAGAGGGCTGCACCAGGGCAGAACCTGGCACAGACTCGGCTGGGAAGCCGAAGCAGGAAGATGGCGGCAGGCGTGGCAGTGCCGGAGAAGGGGCACTGCCCACAGAGCTGCCCCAGTCCTGGTCGTAGAGGTGAGAAGAGAAAGGTAGGATGTAATGGAACGCACACACCCCGAACATGGGGTCTTCACTAAGCCCACAGCACGCTTATTCACCAGTCTTCAGAAGGGAGTCTTTCAGGCTGCAGCCAATGGAGTCACTCACTGTGTTGTGTGCACGTTAATATCTTCACCACTTGTGGACCCTCACCGCCACTCTGATGCCACGTAAACAGGAGTGTGGCCTTGCACACCTGCCAGAGTCGAGCCTTTCCACAGCCAGACTTTCAGGTGCCTTACCTAACTCGACAGCTGCGGAATCCCTTAGTAACTTGTCCTTCAGTCTTTCCAAAGCATTCAATAGGCTTTTTGTTGTTGTGTTTCGAGGTAGGGTCTCACTCGAGCTCAGGGTGGCCTCAAACTCTCAGCAATCCTCCTACATCTGCCTCCCGAGTGCTGGGGTAAAAGGCGTGCACCACCACACCTGGCCCTCAATATGCCTTTTGTTTGCTGGTTATTGTTTTTGGAGACACGGTCTCATAGTTCGTGGCCCAGGCTGGCCTACGCTCATGGCAATCCTCCAGCCTCGGCCTCCCAAGCACTGGCACTATGGATGGAAGCTACTGTGCTGGTTTGAACGTAAATGTCCCCCACAGCCTCAAGTGTCCGTGACTGAGCTTCCTACTTAGTCCCCAGCAAGAGCAACATTTGATAGGTGGAACCTTGCTGGAGGTGTGTTTCTGGGGCCAACCTTGGGGTTGATGAGTCTCACATACTGTGCGTTCAGAGCCAACGCTCTTGCTGTTGTGTGTCTGTCTCTCTCTGCTGTGGACGTGTGATGTGGTGAGCCAGCGTCCTCCACCACAATGAAGCTTCCCCTGGAAGCTGGAAGCCTGCAGTAAGTCCTTTCCTCCCATAAGCTGCTTTTAACCAACTGCCCAAGCCACCATGTCCACTTTAATACAGCTTTTTCTTTTCTAAATATAGGGGAGGAGGGAGGCAGGGGAGGAGGGCACCTGGGCCTATTGCCACTACAGTCGCACTCCAGATGGGGCTGAAGAGACGGCTCAGTGGTTAAGGCACTTGCCTGTGAAGCCTAAGGAACCATGTTTGACTCTCCATATCCTACATAAGCCAGACGCACAAAGGCAAGGCAAGTGCATGGTCCACCACTAGGTGGCACAGGCATCTGGAGTTCCACTGCAGTGGCTGAGGTCCTGACAGTGGAGGAGCTGGTGGAGGTGCAGTTTGGAGGCAATGGAGATGTGGGTCAGGCACGCAGGAGAGGTATGGGAGCTCCTGTCACGTTGCTGGGACAAAGCACCCAACCGAAAAGGGCTAATGAGAAGGTTTGTTTGTTTTGGTTTTTCAAGGTTGGGTCTCACTCCAGCTGACCTGGAATTAACTATGTAGTCTCAGAGTGGCCTCAAACTCACGGCAATCCCTCTACCTCTGCCTCCCGAGTGCTGGCATTAAAGGTGTGCGTCACCACGCCCGGCCTGAAGAGTTTATTTTGGCTTACAGTCTTGAGGGGAAGCTTCGTGATGGCGGGGGAGCAGGACAGTGAGCAAAGGCCGGACACCACCTCTGCCTCTGCAGGTGGAAAACAGCGTCAGCAAAGCGAGCTCGCTAGTGCTGGCAAACTGGGAGCGAATGAACCTCAAGGTCGGCCCCAGTGACAGCCTCCTCCAGCAAGGCTCTGCCTCCCAAACTGCCATCCGCTGGTGACCGACCATCAAAACATGAGTTTAGGGGGACATCTGACTCAAACCACCACAGCACCAAAGAAGTGGGAAGCACCCCGAATGAAGACAGCTGGCCTGCGCTCTGAGGAACGCCGACTTTTAAGTCTGCAAGGAGAGGACACCTGAGCACCGCTGGGAGCCGAGAACAAGTCTCTCCACGAGAACCGCGCGCCTCGTGCTGCCTGGAGGCAGAACGAGCAGCTACACGACCCAGCGACACCAGCAAGGACGGTGCAGCCAGGCAGAGCAGCCCGGCGACAGCTCTTTAGACCGGAGGTGAGGGAACAGGTACGGCCAAGAAGGGCCGAGCAGAGAGCACTGGCATGTTTCAATGCTCTGGAAGAGACCCACGCGCAGGTGGGGCCAAAGCCAGCAGGGAAGCAGCGAGCAGGGAGGAGTCAGGCTCAGCTCTCCCGTGACCTCCAGAAACTGGGAGGAAGACAGTAGAGCGCAGCTCACTTGGCAGTCTGCACACACTGTGAAAGCCGGGGAGTTTCCTTCTGAGGGCGGAAACCATTCAAACCGCCAAAATGACCGACCCAAGTCAAAGGCCAAAGAGCAATGTCACGGGGAGGCCAGGAGGGGCAAGCGACCCATGCACGCTACCCGGTCACCCAGCGCTCGAGGTGCAGTCCAGAGCCGCATCAACACCTCACCCGCCGTTTTCAGAAGCCGAGCGCGCAGCACGAGCTTCTTCAACAGCTTGGCACAGAGCTGCTTTATGACCAGCAGTGGCACCCTTGGGCATTTACTGAAGATAAATGAAAGTTTACATTGAGCAAGAATTACTGCATGTGCTTGGTGGTGCACGCCTTTAATCCCAGCACTTGGAAGGCAGAGGTAGGAGGATCACCAAGAGTTCAAGGCCACCCTGAGACTCCATAGTGAATCCCTGGTGAGCCTGGGCTAGAGTGAGACCCTACCTTGAAAAACCAGGGGAAAGAAAAAAAAAAAAAAAAAAGAACACTGCATGGATATACATGGCAATTTTCCTCATAATAGCCCTAAACTACAAACAATAAACTGGTATATCTGTACCATGGAAAGGGACAAGCTTGTGTACAAAATGCCTTCCATCAATCTCCCAAGAACTACACAAAGTAGAAAAATACATTCCCAGTCAGACGTGGTGCCACACGCCTTTAATCCCAGTACTCAGGAGGCTGAGTTTGGAGGATTGCCACCCTGAGACTACACAGTGAATTCCAGGTCGGAATGGGCTAGAGTAAGACCCTAACTCAAAAGGAAAAAAAAAAAAAGCGGCAAGAGGGATTAGGGGTTTAAAGATAGCCTTGGCTAATAATGAGTTCAAGGCCTGCCTGGACTATGAGAGACTCTGTCCCATAATAAAAGTCATATAAGGCCAGGCATGGTGGCACAAGCCTTTAATCCCAGCACTCAGGAGGCAGAGGTAGGAGGATTGCTGTGAGTTCAAGGCCACCCCGAGACTCCATAGTGAATTCCAAGTCAGCCTCGAAAAACCAAAAATAAATAAATAAATAAATAAAAATTCATATAAGGGCTAGAGAAATGGCTCAGCAGTTAAGACACTTGCCTAAACAGCCTATGGATCCAGGTTCTATTTCCCAGGACCCACATAAACCAGATGCACAAAGTGGCCCAAGGGTCTGAAGTTCATTTGCAATGGCTAAAGACACTAACAAACCCATCCTCTCCCTTTCTCTCAATCTCCCTCTCTCTGTGACAAATAATAATAAAAATTTTAACAAAAAAGAATTTAGGGGTGGAGAGATGACATAGAGATTAAGAACACTTAACCTTAGCTTAACCATGAGGGCCTCTTAGGCAGAACTCGTGTAAAAAACTGAACAAAAGAGCCAGGTGTGGTTGGGCTGGAGAGATGGCTTAGCGGTTAAGTGCTTGCCTGTGAAGCCTAAGTACTCCGGTTCGAGGCTTGATTCCCCAGGACCCACGTTAGCCAGATGCACAAGGGGGCACACGTGTCTGGAGTTCGTTTGCAGTGGCTGGAAGCCCTGGCACGCCCATTCTCTCTGTCTCTCTCCATCTATCTCTCTCTGTGTCACTCTCAAATAAATAAAGATGAAAAAAAAATTAAAAAAATAAATAAATAAAAGAGCCAGGTGTGGCAGTGCACGTCTTTAATCCCAGCACTTTTAGGAGGCAGAGGTAGGAGGACTGCCATGAATTTGAGGCCAGCCTGAGACTACATAGTAAATTCCTGGTCAGCCTGAGCTAAAGCAAGACCCTATCTCGAAAAAAAAGAAGAAAAAAAAAAAAAAAGAAAAGAAAAAGTCATTAGAAGGCTAGAGAGGTGGCTTAGCGGTAAAGGTGCTTGCCAGTGAAGCCAAAGAACCCAGGTTCGATTCCCCAGGACCCATGTAAGCCAGATGCACAGGGTGGTGCGTGAATCTGGAGTTCGTTTGCAGTGGCTAAAGGCCCTGGCACATCCATTCTCTCACCCTCTTTTTCCTCTCAAATAAAATCAATATTAAAACTTTAAAAAAAGATTTTAAAAGCCAGATGTCATGGTGCATGCCTTTAATCCCAGCATTTGGGAGGCAGAGGGATCACTGTTAGGTCAAGGCCACCCTGAGAGGACATAGTGAATTCCAGGTCAGCTTGGGCTAGAGCGAAACCTTACCTTGAAAAAAAAAATTTTTTTTTCAGGGCTGAGGAAATGGCTTAATGGTTAAGACTTTTGTCTGCCAAGCCTAAGGACCCCAGTTCAATTCCCCAGGACCCATGTAAACCAGATGCACAAGGGGGCACATGCGTCTGGTGTTCGTTTGCAGTGGCTAGAGACCCTGGTGTGTCCATTCTCTCTTTCTCTGTATCTGCCTCTTCCTCTCTCTCTCTCTGTCAAATAAATAAATAAATAAATTTTTTAAAAAAAGATTTTACACCTGGGCTAGAGTGAAACCCTACCTGGGGGGGGGAGATTTTGCAAAAGCACAAACACACACACACACACCCTCCCCAACCTGAGTTCCAGTAAGATAAACAGGTATTAAATAGTCCCACACATCCCAACTTCCCTCAGACAGATGCTAGATAAGGCATTCCCCACCATTACATCACAAGATACCAAGTGACTCACCAAAACAAATCCCACAAGACATAAAGCAAAAGTATTACTTAACCTCCTTGATAACTACAGTATACTAAAATACTAAAGGCCTAATATCTCCCTGGCTCTGTTCTTATTTCTGTGTTAAATTTGAATCCAAGTTTAAAAGTTAAGATAGGGGCTGGGAATGTCCCTTTTACTTGCCTACCATGCATAAAGCCCTATTTCCCAGGTCCTTACAAAAAGAAAAAAAAAATCCAGCCTCAAAAGGTTACATACAAAGCCCAGTGTGGTGGCACACACCTTTAATCCCAGCACTTGAGAGGCAGAGATAGGAGGACTGCCTTGAGTTCGAGGCCACCCAGAGACTACATAGTAAATTCCAGGCCAGCCTGGGCTAGAGCAAGACCCTATACCTTGAAGAAAGCAAAAGTACATAAATAAATAAAAAAGGTTACAACTTGGCACAACTACACACACCTATAAACCCAAACTTAGAAGAGGATCAGGAGTTCAGAGACAGCCTTGGCTACATAGAGGGTTCAAGGCCAGCTTGAGCTTCATGAGACCCTATCTACCTCACAAAGGCTGGGAGGGTTGGGAAGATCCCTTCATAAGTGTGAAGACCTGATCTTGGACCCCCTGCACCCACACAAATGGTGGGTGGGTGTAGTGACCCCCATTCAGGACGTAGAGACGAGGGCTTCCCGAGGCAAGCTGGGTAGCTAGACTAGCCAGAGCAGCGAGCTTAGGTTCCAGCGAGCGACTGTCTCAGTCAATATGGTGGGGAGTGATCACTGAAGACCCCAGCGTCAGCCCCCGGCCTGCACATGCATATAGACCACACACAAACACCAACAAGAAAAAGGAAGGAGAGAGCAATGGCGGGGAGGAACAGTGCAGAAAGAAAAAAGGAAAAAAAAAAGTTCAGTTTAGGAGAAATCTGTAAAACAGACCTAGGTTTAGAAAACCCAACTGACTTTTGAGAAGATACCAAAAACTGAGGTATGGGTGGAGCTGCCCTTGAAACTTTCTTGTTAAGAGACTGCCGGAGCGCTCTGAAGGCTGCATGACCGTGTCATCTCATCGGTGACACAGACTGCTTGCCTGGGCTCAAGAAGGGCACAACTGCCGTCTCAAATCACAAGTCCTGCTCCAGCTGTACGAGCAGTCACCCTTACTGACCCCCAGCCTCAGGGCGCCATTAGGAGGCAGGCTCTACCTGGCCACCCTGAAGGAATCAAAGGAGTCAATATTACTAGTTGCAATCCCACTGTTAAAAAATATTTCTTTGTTTAGTCATTTATTTGTGGCAGGGATGTGCACGCCACAGCACACGTGTGGCATTCAGAGGTCGACTTGAGGGGTCTGTGTTCCACCTTCTTTGAAATGGGCAGGGTCTCTTGCTGATGCAAACGAACGCTGAACTGCACAAGAACCCAGTTAAGACTATCTGGCCAGCAGGCCTCAGATTTTCTTGGTTCCACAGGCATGTTTGGTGCCATTCTGCATCCAGCTTTAAGTGAGTGCTGGGGAACGGAACTCAGGCCAACAGGCTTTGCAAGCAATCGCCTTTAACCACCAAGCCACCTCCCCAGCCCCCCATCCTGTTTTAAAGGCCAACAATGCAGCACCACATGCCGTCACCAGTATGACTCTGTCCTTCCTTACCCATCAGAGCCACCACCCTTCCTTTTGTAATCAACCTCTGCACTGTGTCTCATTAGTGCAGCCAACAGCAATGTAGATGTATACGAGCATGTTATGTTGGAGTAGACAGATGACTACATAAGAAACACTAAAGAAACTGTGTGTGTGTGTGTGCGCGCATGTTCCTAGTCCAAGTTCGCAGAGGCGAGAGGTCAAGGATAGGAGGTGTCTTTCTCAGTCACGCTCCACCTTATTCTTTGAGACAAGGTCTTGCACTGAACCTAGAGCTCACAAATTGGGCTAGACAAGGTGGACAACAATCCCTAGAGATCCACCTGTCTCACCCCCCAGGGCAGGATTCCAGGTGTGCACCACCATGCCCAGCACTTTACAAGGCACTGGGGATTTGAACTCGGGTCCTCATAGCTGCACAGCCAGCACTTTACCCACTAAGCCTTAAGACCATGTTTTCCTTCTTATTTAAAAAACAGAGCCGAAAAGCCGGGTGTGGTGGCGCACACCCTTACTCCCAGCACTCAGGAGGCAGAGGTAGGAGGATCTCTGTGAGTTCGAGGCCACCCTGAGACTCCATAGTGAATTCCAGGTCAGCCTGAGCTAGAGTGAGACCCTACCTCAAAAAACAGAAGAAAAAAAAAAGCGTGGATTTATTTAAAAAAAGAGAGGGAATGGCTACTTGCCACTGCAAATAAACTCCAGACACATGCGCCACTTTGTGTATCTAGAGAATTTGCAGGCAAGTGCCTTTAACTAGTGACCTATCTCCTCAGCTCCCCGGAACAGTGTTTTCTGGCATGCAACTGGGCAGCCACCATATGTAAACTGAAGAGATGTCCAGTGTAGCCGCTGAAGGATGGCTGGCAATGCAAGACTCAGACTGCACAGGACAGGACCTCCCGGTGGGAAATGAGAAGGCAAAGCGCAGAGTGAAGGAAGTGGGTGTGGCTGGCGATGCTAAGCAGAAGACTGGGTGTGGAGGGAAGGAGTTGGGCAGCTCAAGAGAAGGCGGGAAGTGAGCAGTTAGCTTAGGATAAGCAAGTTGGATGTGGTTTGAAAAAAATCAGAAAAACTCCAAAAGCAAGTAAACATACTCTACATTATTTACCAAATACTAACATCTGGGTAGGACTCAGAGTTAAGAGGGGTGGGGTGAATGGCTTTTGGCACTTTCATCATATTTTGGGGCTTTTTAAAATAAACAGATAATTTTTGTATTAAAAAGGAACTAATCCCAGTACTGGGAAGGCAGAGGTAGGAGGATTGCTGTAAGTGGGAGGCCAGCCTGGGTCTACAGAGTGAGCTCCCAGCCAGCTTGGGGAAGAGTGAGACCCTGCCTCGGAAAACATAAATTTAATTTGATTTAAACAGAAGAAATAAAAAGTGTGGCAGCTAAGGAAGGAAGAATTGAGAAATGGTCAGTCACCAGCACTGAACACAAAAGTGGCCAAGGGCAGGAAGTCACCGACAGAGTGAGAAGCTAATATGGAACTCTCCCACCCAGCATGGCAGGGAAAACTTCAACATGGGGGCTGGGGGAGGAGAGAGGGCTCAGCCTGTAAATGCACTTGTTGCAAAGCCTACTGGTACGGGTTCAATTCCCCAGTTACCCATGTAAAACCAGATGCGCAGCAGCAAAAGACCAAACCACTGCACAAATACACGCACTGTGCACATGCACAAATAAGTAAAAATTAAAACACCAAGGCCAGGCGTGGTGGCGCACGCCTTTAATCCCAGCACTGGGGAGGCAGAGGTAGGAGGATCGGCGAGAGTTCGAGGCCACCCTGAGACTACATAGTGAATTCCAGGTCAGCCTGGGCTAGAGCAAGACCCTACCTCAAAAAAAAAAAAAAAATCAAAAAACCAAAAAGAGTCAAAGCTAGGTAAATCTACACATACCTATAATCCCAGCATTTGGGATTATGAGTTCAAGGTCAATCTGGGCTACAAGAGACCCCATTTTCATAATAACAACACCAAGGGGCAATAACAGGAGTAATGAAAGGACTATCGCCTTAAGAATCTGCTTCAGAGCCGGTTGTTTCTTGGTCCTTACAAACATCATTTATCATTTAGTAAACTGAACTCACTGGTGAATCCCAAAACAAACTGACTGAAAAGTGAGTACAATTCCAGCACTGTTCATCCAGACATCAGGACATAAAACTGGTCCTTCATTCACAGTGTGTGTAGCTTGCTACAGACAAAAAATAACACATATTTAGGTCACTGCACCAGTTATCAGCAAGTAATTAGGTTGCCAAGTACCAACACTCCCCTTAAAACAAAAACAACTCCCTCAAATAAAATGAGATTAAAAACTCACCAAATAAAATATGAGTATGGTGACAGCTCCAGATTTGTAAGAGAAAAACATAAAATGGAATAAACATGTCTTTATGGTTTTTAATTGTATTAAAACAAGATACAGGGCTGAAGAGATAGTTTAACAGTTAAGGCATTTGCCTGCAAAGCTAAAGGACCCAGGTTCAATTCCCCAGGACCCACATAAGCCAGATGCACAAGGGGGCACATGCATCTGGAGTTGGTCTGCAGCAGCTACAAGCCTCAGCATGCCCTTTCTCCTTCTCTCTCAATAAAAAACTTAAATTAAAAAAATATAAATGGCTTAGCAGTTAAGGCACTTGCCTTCATAGACAAAGGATCCAAGTTCAATTCCTCAGGACCCGCATAAGCCAGATGCACAGGTAGCACATGTGTCTGGAGTTCATTTGCAGTAGCTAGAGGCCCTGGTGTGCCCATTCTATCTGCCTCTTTCTCTCAAATAAATAAATATTTTATTTTAAAAAAGAAAAAAATGAATAGGCTGGGCATGGTGGCACACGCCTTTAATCCCAGCACTTGGGAGGCAGAGGTAGGAGCATCGCCATGAATTCGAGGCCACCCTGAGACTACGTAGTGAATTCCAGGTCCACTTGGGCTACAGTGAGATTCTACCTCAAAAACAAACAAACAAACAAAAAACTAAATAGGGCTGGAGGGATGCCTTATCAGTTAAGGCATTTGCCTGCAAAGCCAAAGGAACCAAGTTCAATTCCCCAAGACCCACGTAAGCCAGATGCACAAGGTGGCACATGTGTATGGAGTTCCCTTGCAGTGGCTGGAGGCCCTTGCTTGCTTGCAAGGCCTGATGACACCACTTCAATTCCCAGTACCATGTAAAGCCAGATGCATAAAGTGGTACATGCATCTGGAGTTCATTTGCAGTGGCAGGACACCCTAATTATGTCTATTCTCTCTCAAATAAATTTTTAAAAAATTTTAAAGTTTAAAAGATATTAAAATTCCAGAGCTGAGGGTATAGCCTAGTGGTTAAACGTGCTTACTTGCAAAACCTGATGGCCTGGGTTCAATTCTCCAGTACCCATATGAAGCCAGATGCATACATGGTCCAAGAGGCCCTGGTGTGCCCGTCCTCTCTCTCGCTCTCAAATAAATAAACTTAAAAACATATTAAAGATTCAGTGACTCCTTCCATTCATTTCTAACCACATTTCTTCTCTGCTGCGGAAGGGTGGCAGTGAGGGATGCTTGTTTTTTTGTTCGTTTGTTTTTAGAGGTAGGGTCTCACTCTAGCCCAGGCTGACCTGGAATTCACTATGTAGTCTCAGGGTGGCCTGGAACTCACGGTGATCCTCCTACCTCTGCCTCCTGAGTGCTGGCATTAAAGGTGTGTGCCACCACGCCCCACCTGGGATATTTAGTTTTTTGAATAAGCCTCAGACAATATTCAGGTCAGATTTGAATGACAAACTCAACTACCAAACTCCGAGATGGACAAGTTTCACTTTGACTTCTAACCTGCTCCTCCAGGTGTGCAGGGTCCTTTCCGTGCCTCTGTTATCCAGCTTGTAACAACACCCCAGTGCAGCCTTGGAGACAGGAAGAACCCCACGGGTGGAAAGAACCTCGGCCATCATACAATGGCACTTCTGATCCAAGAATTCCCCAGGAGCTGTCTTACTATCTCAGAACAGACTTCCTTTCTCTTTTTACAGTCCTTGAAAATGAACATCTGTCAGGAATTAATAGGTCCAGAATAAGGAGCCCAAACACATAAATGTGCAAGGTACTGACTACTATCTCACAGGGCTTGAGGGGGTATTGTTAAAATGTTCTAACCCCTCTTCTGATTATAGGTTTCTTCATGTAGATGTTTCCTGATTGGAGCTCAGACGTTCTATTTAGATTTTCAAAAAATAAAATAAAATAATAAAATAAATAAATCAACTAGAGCAGGGTGTGGTGGTGCACACCTTTAATCCCAGCACTCGGGAGGCAGAGGTAGGAGGATCGCTGTGAGTTCGAGGCCACCCTGAGACTTCAGAGTGAATTCTAGGTCAGCCTGGGCTAGAGTAGAACCCTACCTCGAAAAACCAAAAAAAAAAAAAAAAAAAAAAAAATTAAATTAATCAAAAAGTAAAACCAACTAAAGACAGAGTTTAAGTTACAGTGAAGAAATCTTGCCTACTGCCCCAGGCAGGGTGGAGTTTTCGGTTTTTATTTGCATGTGCCAGTGTGTGTGCCAGAGTCTCTTGTTGCTGCAAACACCTGTCCCACTTTACAGGAAGACTGGGAAGCTGGACCTGGACCAGCAGGCTCTGAAAACAAGTGCCTTGGACCCCTCAGCCACTTCCTCTCCAGCCCCTGGATGAGTTTTATCAGACTTCATCTCAAACTTCCTTGGGACTTTCTAGGTAACTACAGTATATTGCTATTGAGAATAGTTAAGACATTATTAACACAACAGAAACAAAAAGGCAATCACCAAAATTTTAAAAGCAAAAAATTTCAATTCTATTATTAAACCCAAGCCTAGTAACTTATACTTATGATCTCAAGGCTGAGTGACAAAGGAAGATGACCATGTGTTTAAGTCCAGCCTGGGATATAGTGAGACTCTACCCCTCCCCCTCCAAAAAAACATATATACACACACTCATCTCCATAATTTATAAAGCTCCTCATAGACAAATCAATAACTATGAGAAGATCTAGTTGTTTTTGTTCTTTCCTCATTTTTCCAGAATAATGGGAACCAACAGGAATAGTCTAACAACTTTCTCAAAGTAAACTCACCTCTGTATTCCAAGCAAAAAGCAAACCAGCAAAACTTCAGGTTGCTTCTATTCTGAAGATAAGGAATCATGGTTTACTGAAGTCTAATAAAGTAATGAGAACTATTTTTTGGTTTGTTTTATTTTTCAAGGTAGGTTCTTACTCCAGTCTAATGTGGAATTCACTATGTAGTCTCAGGCTGGCCTGGAACTCACAGCAATCCTACCTCTGCCTCCCCAAGTACTGGGATTAAAGGCGTGTACAACCATACCTGGCAGTAATGAGGACTATTATTTTAGCTCTTCCATTTTTGATTAGAAAGGAAAACTAAAAGCAACTGAAAATGAGGTTTAGTGGGCAGCAAACGATTCCTCTGAGCATCAAGAATGCTTCCACATAAGGGCTGGAGAGGTGGCTTAGTGGTTAAGGCATTTGCCAGTGAAGCCTGAAGACCCAGGTTCAATTCTCCAGAACCCACATAAGCCATTCACACATGATGGCACATGTGTCTGGAGTTCATTTGCAGTAACTAGAGGCCCTGGAGTACCCATTCTGTCTGTCTGTCCTTCTCTCTCATAAATAAACTGAAATTAAAAAATTATGTGTGTGTGTGTGTGTGTGTGTGTGTGTGTATGTATGTATGTATGTGTGTGTATGTGTGTGTGTGTGTATATATATATATATATATATATATATATATATAAATTTTTTTTTTTTTTGGTTTTTTGAGGTAGGGTCTCACAATAGTCCAGGCTGACCTGGAATTCACTATGTAGTCGCAGGGTGGCCTTAAACTCACAGCAATCCTCCTACCTCTGCCTCCCAAGGTCTGGGATTAAAGGCCATACCTAGCAATAAATAAAATATTTTTAAAAAATTTTTGCTTCCACATCAATACTAATCCTTTCTAGTCTAGAAGGTTCTGTTATTCATGTAGAAACATTGATGTTTTGCTGCCGAGAATCAGAACTGGTATTTAAAAATCATGTGATGACTAAGAAGAAAAAGCCCATCTAAGGGGGAGATGATTCAGTAGTTAAAGGAACTTGCTTGCAAAGCCTGCCTGCCCGAGGTCCAATACCCAAGGACCCATGTGAAGCCAGATGCACAAAGTGGCAAATGCATCTGGAGTTTGTCTGCAGCGGCAAGATGCCCTGGTGCACTCATACACACACTCAGTCCTCCTCACAAAATATTAGGGAAAAAAAAAAAAGATCTGGGCCAGATGTGGTGACACACACCTTTAATCCCAGCACTGGGGAGGCAGAGGTAGGAGGATTGGTCTGAGTTTGAGGCCTGCCTGAGACTACATAGTGAATTCCAGGTCAGCCTGGGCTAAAGAGAGACCTAACAAAAATAAAAAAAAAAAAAAAAAGAAAAATCGGGATAGTAAGAAGTGAAGGAAATGCCACCCATGCCGGCTAAGAACCTAAAAGCGCCCAACGTGGAACTATGCTGGACAGACAGGAACGAACAAGACCTTCTCTTGGGCGCCACAGACCATTAATGCCCTTTAATCACTTGTCTCCAAATGAGGTCCTAATGATGCCCATGTTGACAGCAGCGCCAGCTTTCTGACCGCTGCTTTTTCTCTTCGATCAAAGTAGGTCATCTGAGTTCCAAGAACTTAAGTTCTGGTTATGAGCCTTGCAAGAATTTCAGATCTTCCCGAGGAAACCAGTGAGCTTTTTATTAATTTATTTACTTATTTTACCCTGGGTATCATCATTGAGGGGGGAACAGGAGAAGAAATGCACCCCCCCCCCAAAAAAAAAAAAAACCACCAAGAACATAAACCAGAAACATTGGAGGCATTCTGGAATGTCCTCACGTGACCCCTCCGACAGAAAAAACGATACTTAGCGGTGGCTGAGACGATACCGGAGGAGCCCAGTGAATTAATTCTACTTTAAATCTCAAAGATGCTTTGACAACCCCCCCCCCACCGCCCCGGCCCCGATCCGCCAGTAAGCTCACGGTACTGAACTGCGGACAATAAACTCCGATTCGACCGGGAGAGACGCGCACGCAGAGCGCCCACCGGGCACGCCGGAGCCCGTGCAAGTGTGTCCCGACCGGTTCCAGTGCAACAAATAAGTGGCACCAGGAAAACCGCAGGAAAAAAGCCGGAGACGGTAAACAGAAAACATGACGTCGTCGAAACTAGCAAGTGGGGCTTTTTTTTTTGGTGGGGGGGGGAGGGAGGGAGTGGGCGAGGACAGTGGGGTGCATCCGCGGCGAGATGGGGAGAGAGGAAGGTGACGGCTGGCTCGGGCGTCCTTTCCGGGTGCGGGTCGCCGCGGGGCCGGTGCAAAGGGACCTGGGGGCCGAGGGGGCGGCCAGGGACCGGGAGCACGACGCCCCCGGTGGAGAAGGGAAGGAAGGAGCTGGAGGTGTGCAAAGAGCGGCTTCCGGGGTGCTCGGGGTCCGGTCCTCAGCATCGGCCTTCCCCCCCCTCAAGACCAGCCCAGCCCAGCGCCGGGCGCGCGGACTCACCAGCTGCGAGCCCTTGAGGACGCGCCGAGGCCACGCGAGCCGGCCCGGGAAGCAGCAGGCGGCCAGGCCCCTCCGCGCGCCCCTGCCCGGGCCCGGGGCCTCCTCCGTGGTGGGGCTGTACACGGCTCCGTTCTCCATCGCCCCGCCGCCGCCGCCGCTCTCCGGCCCGCTCCGCCCAGCCGCAAAAAGTCCCCGAAGCGCCGCGGGGGGGCGTCACTTCCTGGGCCCCGCCCCCGCTTCCGGCACTCCCGCCACGCCCCCTCCGCCCTCGCCACGCCCCCTCCCGATTGGACACACCCCCTTGTGGCTCAAGCTCCTGTGTGGTGAAACACTTGAAGTTCCTTCTGGCTGGTAGTCCAGTAAATTGAGTGCTTTTCTTGGAGCTGATTTGATTTCATTATGGCTTTTTTTTTTTTTTTTTTTTTTGGTTTTTGGAGGTAGGGTCTCACTCTAGCCCTGGCTGACCTGGAATTCACTATGGACTCTCAGGGTGGCCTTGAACTCACAGTGATCCTCCTACCTCTACCTCCTCAGTGCCACCACGCCCAGCTTGATTATGGCTTTTTATTTTGTTTTGTTTTGTTTTTTAATTTTTTTTGTTTATTTTTATTTATTTATTTGAGAGCGACAGCCAGAGAGAGAGAAAGGCAGAGACAAAGAGAGAGAATGGGCGCACCAGGGCCTCCAACCGCTGCAAATGAACTCCAGATGCGTGCACCCCTTGTGCATCTGGCTAATGTGGGTCCTGGGGAATCAAGCCTCGAACCAGGGTCCTTAGGCTTCACAGGCAAGCGCTTAACCGCTAAGCTATCTCTCCAGCCCAATGATTATGGCTTTTTAAAACTTTTGTTTTTTTGTTTTTTTTCCGAAGTAGGGTCTTGCTCTAGCTCACACTGACCTGGAATTCACTATGTAGTCTCAGGATGGCCTCGAACTCATGGCAATCCTCCTACCTCTGCCTCCTGAGTGCTGGGATTAAAGCCACCACGCCCAGCTTCATTTTCAATTCTTAATTCCCCTGTCACTGCCTGGCAAATGCTAGGATTACAGTCATGTGTCACCACACCTGGCTATGTTTTCTTAACCAAAGACCAGCTGGAGAAATGGCTTAGTAGTTTAAGGTACTTGCCTGCAAAGCCTAAGGGCCCAGGTTCAATTCCCCCAGTACCCACATAAACCAGAGGCACAAGGTGGCACAGGTGTCTGGAGTTCTTTTACTGTGGTCAGAAGTGCTGGCACACCTATTCTCTCTATATATCTGCTCCCCCCTCACAACACATAAATAATTTTCCCAGACATGCCTTTAATCCCAGCACTCTGGAGTCAGAGGTAGGAGGACTGTGGTGAGTTCTGGGCCACCTACAGCTCAGCATGATCTGGCCTTTCCTTATCTCTGCCAACTGGAGGAAAATTTTTCTCACTTCTGAGAAGGGCCTATCCTAAAGAAGAAAGGTTTCCGGGAAGATTACCCTTTTCTAGAAATTGAGCCAGACACCTGACGTCAGCACTGGACTGACTAGAACCGCCGCCCTTCCAGATGGCTCACACGGCAGAGCCCTGCCTGAGTCTCGGCGGGGGGGTGGGGGGGGACTTCTTAAAGCCCCTCTTGTCTCCTTGGGCAAGACCTGTGTCTTCCTTTCTTCTTTCATTCCCTTAAGCTTCCCTTCTGTTAGAGCTCTCCCTCCTAAAGGTTGAAGTTCTAGTAAAATCTTTCTGTATTTTTAAAATTTTATTGTTTGGTGTTTCAAGGTAGTGTCTTGCTCTAGCCCAGGATGACCTGGAATTCACTACGTAGTGTGGCCTCGAACTCACAGCAATCCTACCTCTGCCTCCTAAATGCTGGGGTTAAAGTCATGCACTACCATACCCAGCTTCCAGCCTTCTTTCTATCTTATTTATTTATTTGTGAGTGAGGAGGGAGGGAGAGATTGAGAAAGAGAGAGAAGGAGAGAATGGTCATGCCAGGGCTTCCAGTAGCTACAAATGAACTCCAGACACAGGTTTCACTTTGTACATCTGGCTTTGCATGGGTACTGGGGAATAAAACCTGATTCGTTAGACTCTGCAGGCAAGTGCCGTAACTGCTGAGCCATCTTCCCAGCCCTAGTAAAATCTTATATATACATGTGTGTGTGTATGTGTATTTAATTTTTATTTATTTATTTGAGAGAATTGGTGCGCCAGGGCCTCCAGCCACAGCATCCAGATGTATGTGCCACCTTGTCCATCTGGCTTATGGAGGTTCTGGGGAATCAAACCAGTGTCCTTTGGCTTTGCAGGTAAACACCTTAACTGCTAAGCCATCTTCTCCAGCCCTCTAGTAAAATCTTTCTGAACCTTTTCCTCTGGTCTGTGGATTATATTTGTTGAATTCATAAGAGCCTGGAGGCTTCTGACTCAGTGGCAGTTTTGCGTGAGCGTTGAGTTTTCAGAGCCCTAGCTCTTGAATCATTGCCCACCTAAGGGCTGAGAGAAGGCAGCCACTCTCTCGAGCTCTCCTGAATCACAGAAGTGCTTACATCTAGCTTGAAGTGCTGCTGGGTCCATCCTTTTAGCACCAAGCTGCTTCTCTCTGCTCCACATTCCCAACATATTTAGTATCTCACTCTTTTATGTCACTTATCTTGTGACCAACTCCTTTATGGACAATTTTTTTTCTGCTTTTTTGAGGTAGGGTCTCACTCTAGCCCAGGCTGACCTGGAATTCACTGTGTAGGCTCAGGTTGGCCTCAAATTCACAGCATTCCTCCTACCTCTGCCTCCTGACGATTAAAGGTGTGTGTCACCATGTCTGGAGTTTACGGACATTTCTGTGGCTTCCATTTAGGACAGCCTCTGTTATTCATCCCACTTTGTACTCACATTACTGCCTAACCATAGGGATGTAGGGGAGAGAGCCAGTGAGGAAGTCTGAGTGGAAGCTGCTGCAAACATCAACCCTCAGCTGAAAATTGCAGTTATTTTTGGAATGTCAGACAGCCCATCAAACCCTATTTCCCCGAAGAACATTTTATTTTTGTGAATCTTTTATTTCTCTCATTTAAAAATATTAAATATTGGGGCTCAAGAGATGTCTCAGTAGTTAAAGGTACTTGCTTGTAAGCCTGCCATTATGGGTTCTGTTCCCTACCACCCACGTAAAGCCAGATGTACAAAGTGATGTGGGTGTCTGGAGTTTGTGTGCAGCAACTGAACTCCAGACACTTTCGCCACCTAGTGGGCATGTGCGACCTTGCACTTGCCTGACTTTTGTGCACCTGGCTTACGTGGGATCTGGAGAGTCGAACATGGGTCCTTAGGCTTCACAGGCAAGCGCCTTAACCACTAAGCCATCTCTCCAGCCCTGTTATGTAGTAGTTTGAAAACTGTCCCCCATTGCCGCAGGTGTTTGTGAATAAGCCTGGTACTCAATCCCCAGCTGGTGGAAACTTTGGGGGTTGGAGCCATGCTAGAGGCATGTCACTGGGGGTGGGCCTTGGGGGTTATTATCCAGTCTCACCAGGTGTTCGTCCTCTGCCCTTCCTCCCTGCTGCTGTGCAGATGGATGCTGGCTGTCTCCTCTTGCCACACTTTCCCTTGAAACTACAAGGTGGAAATCATTCCTTCCTTTCCATAAGCTGCTTCTAGTTGGGTGTTTTGTCCCAACAATGAGAAGGCAACTGCTAGACTCTACCAAAAAGAAACTGTTTTCAGCTGGGGGCACACCTTTAATGCCAGCATTTAAGAGGCTGAGGTTAAGAGGATTGCCATGAGTTCAAGGTCAGCCTGGGCTAGAGTGAGACCCTACCCAGGGAGGGTGGGGGAGTCAGGCATGGTGGTGCACGCCTTTAATCCCAGCACTTGGGAGGCAGAGGTAGAGGGACCACTGTGAGTTCCAGGCCAGCCTGGGACTACAAAGTGAATTCCAGGTTATTCTGAGTTGAATGTGACCCTACCTCACAAAACCCAAAACAAAACCATATGTATACATATATATGTATGTATGTATATAATTTTTTTTTTTTTTTTTTTTTTTGGTTTCGAGGTAGGGTTTCACTCTGCCCAGGCCAACCTGGAACTGAAATTAACTATGAAGTCTCAGGGTGGCCTCGAACTCACGGTGATCCTCCTACTTCCACCTCCCAAGTGCTGGGATTAAAGGCGTTCACTACCATGCCAGGCTCTTTTAAAATATTTTATTTATTTATTTATTTGAGAGAGAGAGGGAGAGAAAGAGGCAGATAGAGAGAGAAAATGGGTGCTCCAGGGCCTATAGGTACTAAAAACGAACTCCAGACACGTGCCGCCCTGTGCATCTGGCTTACATAGGCACTGGGCAACCAAACCTTGGCCATCAGGTCCCGAGAGCTGGGTATCTCTCCAGCCCTGCTTTGTCCTTTTATTTAATTATTTGTTTTTTCAGGGTAGAGTCTCACTCTAGCTCAGGCTGACCTGGAATTCACTATGGAGTCTCAGGGTGGCCTCGAACTCACGGTGATCCTCCTACCTCTGCCTCCCGAGTGCTGGGATTAAAGGCGTGCGCCACCACGCCCGGCTCTGCTTTCTCCCTTTAATGCAGTCCAGGACACCAGCCCATGGAAAGGTGCTGCCCACATTTAAAAGGGTTTTCCTTCTTCAGTTATCTCAGCTAGAAACTCCCTCGCAGAATTGCCCAGAGATTTGTTTCCATAGGGGTTCTAAATCCTGTCAAATTGACAAAGGAGATTAAGTATGACAGGCAGCAGATGGCCCCGGTTGTAACTCCCCAGGTGTCGTACGAGGAAAATAGCTACAGATAATGCAGAAATAAACCAGTGTGGCTCTGTCCTGGTCCAACGCTGTAAAGTCTGCGCATGGTGGCACACAGCTGTAATCCCGTCACTTGGGGCTGGAGAGATGGCGAAGCAGTTAGAGGCACTTGCTTGTAATTCTTTTTTTTTTTTTTTTTTTTTTAAGAATTCACTACGTAGTCTCAGGGTGGCCTTGAACTCACTGCAATCCTCCTATCTCTGCCTCCTGAGTGCTGGGATTAAAGGTGTGCACCACCATGCCCAGCAAAAAAAAAAAAAAAAATATCTATTTCAGATAGAGGCCCTGGCATGCCCATTTCCCCTCTCTCTGTTTAAAATAAATAAATTATAGACAGGCGTGGTGGTGCATGGTTTTAATCCCAGCACGTGGAAGAGATCACGGTGAGTTTGAGGCTACCCTGAGAGTACACAGTGAACCAGGTCAGCCTGGGCAAGATTGAGTCCCAACCTTGGGCGGTGGGTGGGGGGGGAATTACATACAGTGGACACAAAGAAGCCAGCTAAACAAAGACCAGAGATTTAGGGATGGGAATGTAGCAATCTCAAACATCCTAGATCTCCACATTATTTCATTTATGCCAGCAGAGGGCCACACAGGCAAAGCAATGCCAGGTAATCCTTTTTGTTAGGCTTCTGCTTTGAGTAACCTGGGGGGTGGAGTCCTAAGTAACATTAGGGAAATCTGAGGCTCCCAAGGTCACTTACCCTCTTGCGTTGAGAACTTTAATCCAGGATAGTTTGTGTACTTCAGTGAGATGGAATAAGAAAGAGGGGAAGCTGAGCATGGTGGTGCACGCCTTTAATCTCAGCACTTGGGAGGCAGAGGGAAGATGATCACTTTGAGGCTATGCCCAGACTAGAGTGTGAATTCCAGGTCAACCTGGACAACAGTGAGACCCGATCCTACCTTGAAAAACAAAATAAAAAAAGCCTTGTCTTAAACTACGTCCTTCCTTCAGTCCTTCCCTTCCTCCCCTTCTTTCAACTTATGACAGAGAGAGAGAAAGAAAGAGAGAATGGGTGCGCCAGGGCCTCCAGCCACTGCAAATGAACTCCAGATACATCTGTCACCTTGTGCATCTGGCTTACCTGGGTCCTGGGGAATCAAACCTGGGTCCTTTGGCTTTGTAGGCTAGCACCTTAACCACTAAGCCATCCCTCCAACCCTTTGTGATGTCAAATTCTGTTAAAAAAAAAAAAAGTTTTTCTTTTTCCATTTGTTTTTCTGAGACGTCTCGTTACGTATCCAAAGCTGGCCTTAAACTTGAATGAGACATAACTAACTCAGCCTGAGGCCCAGGCTGCTCTCAGACTTTCAGTGGCTCTCCTCTGCTTTGGCTTCCTGAGGGCTGTGCCACCCTAGACAGCCCAGCTTTTATAGTTTCAGTGAAAAAAATTATACTTAAAAAAAAATAGAGGTATAAACCAGGTACGGCGGCACACCCAGCCCTTGGACCCTACCTTGAAAAAACAAAAAAAAAATTAAAATTAAAATTAAAAATAATCCCAGCCCTTGGGAAACAAAAGTAGGAGGCTCGCTGTGAGTTCCAGGCCAGCCTGGGACCACAGAGTTAGTGCCAGATCAGACTGGGTTAGACTGAGGCCCTACCTTGGTAAAACCTAAAATAAAAATTAAAAATAGGACTGGAGAAATGGCTCGTTGGTTAAGGCACCTGCCTGCAAAGCTATAGGACCGATGTAAACCAGATGTGTAAGGTGGTGCATGCATCTGGAGTTCATTTGCAGGTGCTGAAGGCCCTGGCACTCTCTCAAATAAATAAAGGTGTGAGCCACCACACCCTACTCTGTAAAATACATACATACATATATGCAAAGCTGGGTGTGGTGTTGCATGCTTTTAATCCTAGCACTCAGGAGACAGAGGTAGGAGGATCACCTGAGGGCAGCCTGAGACTACATAGTGGTTTTCTTTTCTTTTTTATTTATTTTTTTTGTTTTGTTTTGTTTTTCGAGGTATGGTCTCACTCTACTCAGGCTGACCTGGAACTCACTATGGAGTCTCAGGGTGGTCTCAAACTCATGGCAATCCTCCTACCTCTGCCTTCCAAGTGCTGGCATTAAAGGTATACGCCACCATGCCTGGCCCATTTTTTGTTTCTTAATTAATTTATTTAAGACAGAAAGAGGCAGAGAAAGAATGGGCATGACAGGGCCTCTAGCCACTGCAACAATCTCCAAACACATGTGCCATCTTGTGCATCTGGCTTACATGGGTACTAGAGACTCGAACTGGGTCTCCTTAGGGCTTCACAGGCAAACGCCTTAACCACTAAGCCACCTCTCCAGCCCCATAAGTTTTTTCTGTTTTTTTTTTGAAGTAGAGTTTCACTCTAGCCCAGGCTGACCTGGAATTCACTATGTAGTCTCAGCCTGGCTGTGAACTCATGGTGATCCTCCTGCCTCCGCCTCCCAAGTGCTGGGGTTAAGGACGTGAACCACACGCCCGGATCTAAGACTAGAGGTGTTAGGACTGGGGATGTGGCTCAGTTGGTAGCGTGATTATCTAACATGCCCTCAGTTCTGTCCCTGGCATGACACAAACCACGTGCAGTGGTAAATGCTTGTAATTCCACACTCAGGAGTCAGACATAAGAGACTCACAAGTTCAAGGTCATCTATAGATACATAGTGTAATCAAGGTCATCTTAGGTTATGTGACCCAGTCAAACAAACAAGAAAAGCAGGCTGGAGAGATGGATCAGTGGTTAGGGTGCTTGCCTGCAAAAACAAAGGATCCAGGTTTAATTCCCCAGTACCCACGAAGAGCCAGATGCATAAGTGTTAGGTGTATCTAGAGTATGTCCTTAGTCACTAGAGGCCCTGGCATGCCCATTCTCACTCTCTCTCCTTACAAATTTGTTTTTTAAATTTTTAATTTTTTTTTAAAAGGAAGAAAGGGAAATCGAGGGTCACACACCTTTAATCGCAACACTAGGGAGGCAGAGGTAAGAGGATCACCATGAGTTTGAGGCCAGCCTGAGACTACATAGTGAATTCTGAGTCAGCCTGAGCTAGAGTGAGACCCTACCTTGAAAAAACAAAAAAATTAAAATTAAAAATATCCAGGGCTGGAGAGATGGCTTAGCGGTTAAGCGCTTGCCTGTGAAGCCTAAGGACCCCGGTTCGAGGCTCGGTTCCCCAGGTCCCACGTTAGCCAGATGCACAAGGGGGCGCACGCGTCTGGAGTTCGTTTGCAGAGGCTGGAAGCCCTGGCGCGCCCATTCTCTCTCTCTCCCTCTATCTGTCTTTCTCTCTATGTCTGTCGCTCTCAAATAAATAAATAAAAAATGAACAAAAAAAAGTTTTAAAATAAATAAATAAATAAATAAAATAAAAAAAAATTTAAAATATCCAGGCATGATGGCATATGCCTTTAATTCCAGCACTCAGGAGGCAGAGGTAGGAGGATCACTGTGAGTTCGAGGCCACCCTAAGACTACATAGTGGATTCCAGGTCAGCCTGGGCTAGAGTGAGAACCTACCTTGACAAACCAAAAAAAAAAAAAAAAAAAAAAAAAAACCTAGACCCTGTCACAAAGATCTTTGAAATCTATAAAGCAGAAAAATGACTGTTAAATTCTTTTGTTAAACTCTTTTCCATTACTCTGACAGGACACACTCAAGAAAACAACACAAAGATTGCGTTTTTCAAGGTAGGGTCTTGCTCTAGCCCAGAGTGCTGGGATTAAAGGTGTACACCACCACACATGGCTTTAAAAATATATATGAGAGAGGCAGATAGAATGGGTGCACCAGAACCTCTAGCCACTGCAAACTCCAGATGCATGCGCCACCTTGTACATCTGGTTTACACGGGGTACTGTGAAATTGAACCTGGGTCCTTGGGCTCCATAGGCAAGTGCCTTAACCACTAAGCCATCTCCCCAGCCCTAAGAGTTCTATCAGCTCACTATTTCAGTCCATGTCATTGGCTTCACTCCTTCTGTGCATGGTGAGGCAGAATACCGGGTACAGTTGAAGGGTTCAGAGTTCATGAAACTCAGGAGGCCCAGAGGTAAGGCACCAGGGGCAAGGCAAGCCCTTCAATGCCAGAGGCCTACTTTCTCCAATGTCGTCCCCCCCCCATCTTTATTTCCACCACCTCCAAATAATGCCATTAAGCTCTGAATCCAGCAATGGATTACTCCATTGATGAGGTCACAGCTCCCATGATGCCATCATTACTCTCTGAACATAGGTCACTGTGGTGGTTTGAATGCAAAACATCCCCCATAGGCTAGTGTGTTTCGAGTGCTTGGTCCCCAGCTGGTGGTGATCTGGGAAAGTTGGGGAGCCTGTGGGAGGTGGTGCCTTGCTGGAGGTGTGTCACCAGGGACAGGCATTGGGATTTGACAGGCCAGTTCCCGTGTGAGCGCTCGTGGAAGGCACTCTCGCTGCTTCCTCTCGGCTGAGGTGACGGCTGCCGTCTGCTCTGCGTCCCCTGCCATGCTTGTCCTTGAAACTACAAGCTGAAATAAACCCGTTTCTTCCGCAAGCTGCTTCTGTGGTAAGTGCCATAGGCACGTGAATGTGAGCCTCTCTCTCCTGGGTGAGGAAACCACCATACCAGTTACTTGTGGCTGTGGATAAATACCTGACAAGAAGCAGTTGACAAAGTGAGGTTTATTTCAGCTCAGAGTTCTAGAGCGTTAGAAACCACCACAGCAGGGGAGGCGAGGCAGCAGAGTGAGCTCAAGGCCACCCTGAGACTACAGAGTGAATTCCAGGTCAGCCTGGGCTACAGTGAGACCTTACCTTGAAAATCCAAATTAATAATAATAATAATAATATTATTAAAAATTTACAAAAGCAATGAAAAAAGTAGAACTTTCCTAGGGAAATAACTCAGTGGTTTAAAGTGTCTGGGGGTAAAGCTTGCTTGCCCAGGTCTAGTTCCCTAGATCCACATAAGGCCAGATGTGCACAGGGGTGCATGCAGCAAGAGGTCCTGGCATGCCCACTCTCTCTTTTCTCCCTTTCAAATAAAAATACTTTTTTAAAAAAGTGAACTAGTATCAGGTGTTTCCACCTGTTAGCTCCACTTGTACATTTGCGAAGCTTTTAAAATCGTTTTTAAGCTGGGGTAAGGTGCATGTCTAGAATCTCAGCACTTGAGAAGAGACAGAGGATCTCAGGTTCAAAATCAAGCTGACCTAATCTCAAAAAGCAAAACCCAGGCTGGAGAGATGGCTTAGCAGTTAACCGCTTGCCTGTGAAGCCTAAGGACCCCGGTTCGAGGCTCGGTTCCCCAGGTCCCACGTTAGCCAGATGCACAAGGGGGCGCACGCGTCTGGAGTTCGTTTGCAGAGGCTGGAAGCCCTGGCGCGCCCATTCTCTCTCTCTCCCTCTATCTGTCTTTCTCTCTGTGTCTGTCGCTCTCAAATAAATAAAAATTTAAAGAAAAAAAAAACCCAGTTCTTCCCATTACATAACAAGCTACATATATATATATATTTTTTAATATTTTTTGTTCACTTTTTATTTATTTATTTGAGAGCAACAGACACAGAGAGAAAGACAGATAGAGGGAGAGAGAGAGAGAGAGAGAATGGGCGCGCCAGGGCCTCCAGCCTCTGCAAACGAACTCCAGACGCGTGCGGCCCCTTGTGCATCTGGCTAACATGGGACCTGGGGAACCGAGCCTCGAACCGGGGTCCTTAGGCTTCACAGGCGAGCGCTTAACCGCTAAGCCATCTCTCCAGCCCATATATATATTTTTTTAACTTACCACTACAATCCATGTAGTAAAGCTTTTTCTTTTTAAATATTTATCTGAGAGGAGGCAGAGATGCTCTGGGGCCTCTTGCCATGACCTCTAGACATATGTGCCATTTTGTCTGGCTTTACACAGATGCTGAAGAATTAACCTGGGCTGGCAGGCTTTACACACAAGTGCTTTATTCACCGAGCCAACTCAAAGCTCTATTTTTTAAATTTTACGTATTTATTTGTTTGAAACAGTCTCTTTCCACTGCAAACTATTAATGGACGACCTGACCCATAAGCTTTGGATTCTACTGACCCTGCTTTGCATTATCAGGCATGTGGAGATCTCAGACATAAGCAATACTTTGCATCTGGCTTTATGTGGGTTCTGGGGAACGGAACCTGGGCTAACAGGCTTTGTAAGCAAGGGATTTTAACTGTGCAGCCCATCCCCCTAGCCCCCAAAGGCTCTATCTTCATCTCCTGGAAATGTTGGCCTAAGGTACTGCGTTGGACACAAAGCATGTGGATCAAGGCAAACTCCCAAATTGAGGGGACACAGGTGATGGCTCTCGCTTGCTCACTTGTCTAACTGTACTCCTTGCCTAGCATATCACATTTAAACATAAGAAAACACAACAAGTTATTTGAACCTGAATGCAGAGAATAAATACTTTATTATTAACTGATTACAGTTGAAAGTCACAAACAAAAGGAGTCTATTAAGGCAGAGCCATATATATATATGTATATATATGTATAGACAAATTCAAAGACTGTCATCTCTTTACATTTTCATGACCTCTGCATTTTTCTTTTACGCATCTAGGTAGTGTGCTTTCTGTCCTTCTCAGTTAAAGAAACGGCTTGGCCAATGATTCTCGATCGCACTTCGATGGTAACTGACAGGACCTCCAGTTGAGACGATGGCTCCTGTATCAACCACCACCGGATCGTTATCTCAGCGTTACCCACGTGTGGGCACATTTCTGTTGGTGTGCAACATCTGACAAATGGCCATTTTTTGTTTTCCAGCAAAACACAGTATCTTTTAAAATGATCTTAATAGTCTTACCTAAAAATACGTTTAGACTTCCAAACCAAACACCTGCCCAAATTACGCATCTTCTGTCCTTCCTGAAACCTTCCTGCACGGTTTACGTAGTCTTTAGAACATGATCACAGAGTTCTGTTACAGGCTTCTAAATTCTGAGATTTTCAAAATCCAAAGTTACTTCCTTATGCAAAACAATTCCACCAGTAATTCTACACAGTGTAGAATCATATTTCTTCTGAATAGCTCCTTTTATAAAACTGGGCAGCCACCAAAAAAATAAAATTAAAATAAGGAAAAAGGACATAAACTTTGTCTGTAAAGCACTCCAGCTCCCTAATTCCAACTTGGAAGGAAAAGGCAGAGGCAAGTACATCATCCCCGAAACTGAAAACGGCTGCCCTGGTGCCTTCAGGAAGCCCCTCCTTCCGCGGGAGACGTGGGCGACGGAGGGGACGCTGACACTGGCTTCCGCGTGATTCTGTCTAGTTCCGCGTGAACATCTGATAGGACAGGCTTCTGGCCTGCAGAGAAGTTTCAAGAAAGAAAGAAAGGAGGTTTAGATATAGTCAATGGCTACTTTCCGCCGGTGTCTCTCCACATAAAAGCTGCTCGAGCTTTCATTTACCTCACCCAGTCCACCAAAGCCAGCAAGGTGGCTCACGCCCACAGCACCCACACTCAGCAGGCTGGAGAAGCACTGCTGTGAGCTTGTGACCAGGGTTACACAGCAAGACCCTGTCTCAAGAAGGATGGAGAAGAGAGCAGAAACAATTACCAGGCGTAGTGACTCATGCCTGTTGTGGTGGTTTGATTCGGGTGTCCCCCATAAACTTAGGTGTTGTGAATGCCAAGTCCCCAGCTGGTGGAGATTTGGGACTTAACGCCTTCTGGAGGCAGTATATTGTTGGGGGTGGGCTTATGGGCTTTATAGCCAGTTTCCCCATGCCAGTGTTTGGCACACCCTCCTGTTGCTGTGGTCCACCTTATGTTGGCCAGGGGTGATGTCCACCCTCTGCTCATGACATCATTTTCCCCTGCCATCGTGGAGCTTCCCCTCGAGCCTGTAAGCCAAAATAAATCTCTTTTCCCAGAAGATGCTCTTGGTTGGGTGATTTCTACCAGCAATGTGAACCGGACTGCAACACCTGTAATTCCAGCAGAGACTGAGGCAGGAGGATCACCACTAGTTCAAGGTCAGCCTGGGATACACAGTGAGACCCTCTCTCCAATTAAAAAAAAAAAAAAAAAAAAGCAGGGCTGGGAAGATGGTTCAGAGGTTAAAGGTGCTTGCTTACAAAGGCCACCAGCCTGGATTCAATTCCCTACCATCCATGTACAAAGCCAGACTCAAAAGCACTGTATGCCTCTGAAGTTCATTTGGTGTGCCTACACACACATGTGCAGATAAATTAATTTAAAATGTTTAAAAAACCAAAACAACACTGCAATGGCTCAGTGGTTAAGGCACTTACCTGGAAAGCTCAAGAGCCTGGGTTAGACTCCCCGGCACTCACATAAAGCCAGGCACACTAAGTAGTGCGCGTGTCTGGAGTTTGTCTGCAGTGGCTACTTGCCTGGCATGCCATTCTCTCCCTCCATCAGATAAATATTTTTTAAAATATGTATGTACTCTCTTGGGCTAGAGAGATGGCTTAGCAGTTAAGGCACATGCCTGAAAAGCCAAAGGACCCAGGTTCCCCACTACCCACATAGGCCAGATACACAGGGGGGCACATGCATCTGGAGTTCATGTGCTGTGGCTGGAGGCCCTGGCACACCCATTCTCTCCATCTCTGCTTATAAATAAATAAATTAAAATATATATATACACACACATACACACACACTCCCAAGCAAGGCATGTTGGTGCACACCTTTAATCTCAGCACTTGGGAGGCAAAGGTAGGAGGATGGCCAAGAGTTCGAGGCCATCCTGACAATACAGAGTGAATTCCAGGTCAGTGTGAGCTACATTGAGACCCTGCCTTGAAAAACAAAACTGTCTGCCTATCTGTCAATCAATCAATCAATCTATCAGCTAAGTGTGATGGCCACACCTTTAATCCCTGCACACCAGAGGTGAGGGTAGGAGGATCACGGTGAGTTCAAGGCCAGCCTTGGCTACAGTTAGACACTATCTCAAAACAAGAACAAGAAAAATAGACTCCTTCATTCTAAATGGAGGGTCAGTTACTAAATGGAGGTACCACTGCTTGTTGCTTATTAGCCTCAGGAAGTGAGAGTGTAACAAACAGCAGCCCCAGAATGCAGACCCGGAGAAGGTGAGAGACAGCAACAACACACTGGCAGCAGAGGCTGGGCAGGATGTGGCAAAGTGGCTCTCGAGGAAGTACAGTGCTTTGCAGCACTTAAAACTTAACCATTAGCCAGGTCTGTGGAGCACGCCTTTCATCCCAGCAATTGGGAGGCTGAGGTAGGAGGATCGCCATGAGTTCCGGGCTAGACTGAGATTACATAGTGAATTCCAAGCCAACTTGGGCTACCACCCAAACTAAATAAAATTAAGTTAGAAAAATAAAAACTTAACAGTTATGATGTGGCCCACAACTCCACTCTGAAGTATGACCCAAAAAGAAGTGAAAACGTGCGGGGACTTCCAGGCTCAGTAGTTCCAGGCATTTGCTTGCTGGCCAGGATTTAATTACCCAGTACCCAAGTAAAGCCACATGCACAAAGTGGCACTTCCAAAAGTAAAAACTTAAGTCACACACAAACTAATGTTCAGAGCTGAGCTTGGTGACACACAACTTTAATCCCAGCAATTGGGAAGCAGAGGTAGGAGGGTTGCTGTGAGTCTGAGGCCAGCCTGGCACTACAAAGTCAGTTCCAGGTCAGCCTTGCCTAGATTGAGACCCTACCTGAAAAACAAAAAATTATTTTCATAGCCAAATTATTTATAAGGACTAAACGCAGCCATGACTCACATGCCCATCACACCTAGTGGACAAGTGAAGTGTGGCTTGTCCACATACTGCATTCCTCAGCGGGCAGAAGGGAATCACTGCTACCCAGCACACATTACTGCAGGAGGGAGCCCAAAGCACCAGTTCAAGACTCGCCTGAGGTCACAGGAGTGTCCACACAGGCAAGTCCACACCTGGAAGGGAGTCTGGTGGGATAGAGGTTTAGCTCTGAAGAGATGAAAATGTTATACAACCGCAAATTTAAATAAGTGACCATTGTAAGTTAATTACAGCCCCAGTAAAGCCATTTTCAAAGGAAAGTTCTAAGTAGCCAGACCTGACTTTTTGGCAGATGGAGGCAAACCACTGCTCCCTCCTCCAGCGCCCCCTCCAGGGCTGCCACCGCCAACGCCAGGGCCTCCGGGCGAGCCAGTCTTCTTACTCAGCAAGCTATTGAAGAAGTTTGCCAGGACCCCTTCACTCGTAGCTCCAGCTATACAAAAAACAAGCAAAAACTCTTTTACTAAAAACATCAGATTTTCCCCACAAATTATCACAGTAAATACACACAGGACTCAAACTTCCTAATCTATTCATACACAAAACAATTAAAATTTTAAAAAATATTTTTTGTTTTTATTCATTTATTTGAAAGAGAGAGACAGAATGGGTGCGCCAGGGCCCCCAGACACTGCAATCAAGCTCCAGATGCATGTGCCGCCTTGTGCATCTGGCCTACGTGGATCCTGGGCAATCGACCCTAGGTCCTTTGGCTTTGCAGGCAAGCACCTAACTGCTAAGCCACTTTCCCAGCCCTAGAATTTCTATTTTTAAGACATGTGCCACCAAGCCCAGCAAATATCTTTTATTTTTATTTGCAACCGGGAGAGAGAGAAGAGAAACAGAGAGAATGGATGCGGCAGAGCCTCCAGCAGCTGCAAGTGAACTTCAGACACATATGCTACCTGCCTATACGTGGGCACTGGGGAATCAAACCTAGGTCATTTGGCTTTGTAGGCAAGAGCCTTAACCACTATGCAATCTCTCCAGCCCTAGAATGTTATTTTTTAAGGGTTAAAAGCATCTTAAACAATTACACAAAACATGCTAGATGCCGATATACCTCTCCCTATAAAAGATTTTTAAAAACTACAACTGTGGACCTTGGCGTGGTGGCACACACCTTTAATCCAAGCACTTGAAGGCAGAGGTAGAAGGATCACTGTGAATTTGAGGCCACATTGGAACTGCGGAGTAAGTTCCAGGTCAGCCTAGGCTAGGGCAAGACCCCACCTCAAAAAAAGAAAGTTCAGAACCAGGGCTCAATGGTTAAAAGGCACTTATTTGCAACAGTTCAATTTTTTCCTTTTCCTTTTTTTTTTTTTTTTTGTTGTTGTTTTTCGAGGCAGGGTCTCACTGGAATTCACTATGGAGTCTCAGGGTGGTCTCAAACTCATGGTGACGTCTGCCTCCCAAGTGCTGGGATTAAAGGTGTGTACCACCACATTCGGTCTCTTTTTCTTTTTTTGGTTTTCCGAGATATGGTCTTAATGTAGTCCAGGCTGACCTTGAATTTACTCTGTAATCTCAGGGTGGCCTTGAACTCATGGCGATCCTAATACCTCTGCCTCCTGAGTGCTGCGATTAAAGGCATGCTCCAACATGCCTGGCTTTCTGCAGTTCATTTTTTTGTTAGTTTGTTTATTTATTTATTTGAGAGCGACAGAGACAGAGACAGAGAGAGAATGGGCACGCCAGGGCCTCCAGCCACTGCAAATGAACTCCAGATGCATGCGCCCCCTTGTGCATCTGGCTTATGTGGATCCTAGGGAATACGAGCCTCGAACTGGGGTCCTTAGGTTTCACAGGCCAGTGCTTAACCGCTAAGCCATCTCTGCAGCCCCTCTGCAGTTCAGTTTTGAGTGCCCATCTCTCTCCCCCCTTCTCTCATTACAAATAAAAGTAATTAATTAAGGGGAAAATCTCAGGACTAGGCGGCCTGGTGCAGGCCTGTAAGACCAGGTACTCTTAAGCTGAAACAGCCGGATGGCAGCTTCAGAGGCCGAGCGGAGTCACAGGCTCAGGACAGCCTGGCATGTTAGTGAGACTTTGTCTCAAAAAGTAAAAAGAAGGCTGGGGATTTGGCTCAGTGATAGAGAGCTTGCCTGGCATAGGTGAGGCCTCAGGTTCACGCCCCAGTACTCTGGGGAAAAAAGGTAGTGGTGGTGATGGTGGAAGGAGGCATGAGGCTAGCTTGCTACACAGTGAGACCTGGTGGCAAAAATAAACAAACCTGCCACACTCAGTGTTGCTAACCCTAAAACTAAACAATTCACTGGAAAGGTATCAAAGGGTACAAAACCAAAATTTCCTTGACTGACTAATCCCCCTTACAGTAATGATTCCCAGACCAGTAACTTATATGCATATATTCTAATTCTACATTACCTACTTTTGCTTTTTCTTTATTTATTTGAGAGAGAAAGACAGACAGAGGCAGAAAGAGGGAGAGAGAGAGAGAATGGGCGCGCCAGGGCCTCCAGCCACTGCAAACAAACTCCAGGCGCGTGCGCCCCCTTGTGCATCTGGCTTATGTGGGTCCTGGGGAATCAAACCTGGGTCCTTTGGCTTTGCAGGCAAATGCCTTAACTGCTAAACCATCTCTACAGCCCTATTTTTTTGTTGTTGTTGTTTTCTTTTTAAGTATTTTTATATATTTGCAAGCAGACAGATGGGAGGGAGAGAGAGAATGGGTGCACCAGGGCCTCCCAACAGCTGCAAACAAACTCCAGATGCATGGACCACTTTGTGCATCTAGCTTTACGTGGGTACTGAGGAACTGAATCCAGGTCATTAGGTTTTACAGGCAAATGCCTGAACTGCTGAGCCATCTCTCCAGCCCTAAGTACTTTTTTATTAATTTTTTCAAGGTAGGGTCTCAGTCTAGCTCAGGCTGACCTGGAATTCACTATGTAGTTTCAGGATAGCCTTGAACTCACAGTAATCCTCCTACCTCTGCCTCCCAAGTGCTGAGATTAAAGGCATGTGCCATCATGCCTGGCTTTTATTAAATATTTTTTAAAATATTTTTATTTATTTGAGAGAGGCAGAAAATGGGTACGCCCGGTCCTCCAGCCACTGCAAATGAACTCCAGACTCATGTGCCACAATGTGCATGTGACGTGTGTGGGTACTGGGAAATTGAACATGTGTCTTTAGGCTTTGTAGCCAAGCACCTTAACTACTAAGCCATCTCTCCAACCATTGATTAAATATTTTTATTTATTTGCAAGCAGAGAGAGAAGAGAGAGTGAGCGAGCTAGGGAGAATGGGCACACCAGGACCTCCAGCTACTGCAAGTGCACACTAGAAGCATGTGCCACTGTGCATATGGCTTCACACAGGCACTGGGGAATCCAACTCACGTCATTAGGCTTTGCAGGCATATGCCTTATCCACTTAGCCATCTCTGCAGTGCTAAGATTACCTATTACCAATGGATTTCTTCAATGACCTACCAGAGAATAAATAAAACTTTCACATGGACACAGTGATATAGTGGGAAGACACTGTGAAGAGGTTAACAATCTAAATGTGAGTTTCTTTCTATAAACAAAATTAAATAGAGTGGGGCGTGGTGGCACACGCCTTGAATCCCAGCACACAGGAGGCAGAGGTAGGAGGATCACCGTGAGTTTGAGGCCACCCTGAGACTACACAGTGAATTCTAGGTCAGCATGAACTAGAGTGAGACCCTAACTTGCCACCCCCCCTTCCAAAAAAAGGGCTGGAGAAATGGCTTAGCAGTTAAGGCACTTGCCTACAAAGCCAAAGGATGCACGTTCGACTTCCCAGTACTCACAAAAGCCAGATACACAGGGTTGTGTATACATCTGGCGTTTGTTTGCAGTGGCCAAAGGCCATGGCACACCTCTTCTCCCTCTCTCACATAAATAAATAAATAAAATATTTTTAAGAGTGAAGACAGTTTCTAGGTTGTCTGTTGCAGTATAACATATTGCATTGTTTTTTTTCTCCAAATAAGACAGGAATACCTTTCATGTTCGGGTCAATTTTCTTTGATCCAGCAGGAATAGGAGACACGCTGGCCACATTAGATGACACAGATCTGTTTGGTGTTCGGGGAGAGCCTCCAGGGACTCTTGGGGATGCATCCTAGGGGAGAATAGGTAAACCAAATATTAAAAACTATCACTTTCAACCTCACAATATGAAAATGAATTACTTTGCAATCATCCTCACCTATTCTATTGGTTTGTACTCACTGAGAAAAATGTTAATAATTTTGTCCTCAGTATTAGAGAGTACCAAAAGTTTATCACATTTTAGGATAACCTCTCTCTCTCTGAGATAGGGTCTCACTCTAGTCCCGGGAATTCACTATGGAGTCTCAGGCTGGCCTTGAACTCACAGCAACCTCCTACCTCTGCTTCCCCAGTGCTGGGATTAAAGTCATGTGCCACACACCTAGTTTAAAATCTCTTGTTTGGTGAAGTAATCATGTATTAGGGAATGAGGGGATGTGCACAAGCTTGGAGGTCAGATATGATTCCCCAGTCTGGACTGGATCCTGAGCAACTTCAGGACCCATGGCCCCCTTCAGACTGTGGCTAATAGCAGCACCTCTTTTAGAAGGCCGTTTTGAGGACTTGTTGAAAAGCACATATCAACGGCGCAGTACAAAAACTGCTATGCAACAGACACTGCAAGCAGGGTGTGGTAGCACACATCTTTAATTCCAGCACTGGGGAGGCAGACATAGGAGAATCACAGTGTGTTCAGGCTACCCCAGGACTACATAGTGAATTCCAGGTCAGCCTGGGCTAGAGTGAAACCCTACCTCGGAAAAAACAAACAAGCAAACAAACAAAAAGACACTGCATAAGATATATACACATAAATCAAATGTTCTAAAAAGGAGCAAAGAGCCAGGCACGGTGGTGCACGCCTTGAATCCCAACACTCGGGAGGCAGAGGTAAGATGATCACCGTGAGTTCGAGGCTAGCCTGAGACTACATAGCAAATTCCAGGTCAGCCTGCTCTAAAGTGAAATCTTACCTCAAAAACCCAAAAGTTAATAAATAAATAAAATGGAGTAAATTTCACAATTCCAGAAGAATTCTGAATTCAAGTTTATGCTGAAGAACTGTCTGATACATGATTTTAGTAACTGTCAAAATAAATAATACTCACCACTGGCCTTCCAGCTGCAGTTGGTGGTTGTTTTGCTAAAAGGGACTGGGGGGAAAAACAACCCAAGTTTAGACACTCACAGCATGTAACGCATTTTTAAAGAAAATACACACAGACTTTTACATCTATAAGCATATTAGTTTAAAAATATCTTCCAAAGGTATATATACTTCAAAAAAATTCCACAAGTACGGGGCTTTGGGAAGACGGCTCAGTGGTTGAAAGCGCCTGCTTGGCAAAGCCTGTCGACCTTGGTTCAATTCCCCAGTTCCCATGGAAACCTGGAGCAAAGTGGAGTTTGCACCTGTGATCCCAGCAATCCTACAGAGGGAGGTGGAGCCCAGAGAAGCCAAGGCTCACAGCCACACTCACTTGTAGAAACAAGTGTCTCTAGGAAGGTGGAGCAGACAAGTCCTCTGACCTACGCACATGCACACACACGCACAAGCCACTGCCCGTGCACGCCCCCACGAATAAAAAGAATTAAAACACAATGCAGAACACTTACATAAGGGCTAGAGGGCAAATGAAACAATCTTTTCATAAGTCCACCACAATAAGAGTCCTGATGTAACTTCATACCTGTAACTTCATGAGAAACACTTGGTCGTCTTCTGCCATAATTTCCTTTTCATGTACAAACTGAAAGGAACAACGAAATGAGCAAGCTTAATCCATGTTGCTAATGCCATTTGTAACTAGAGACAGATCTGGAACTTCAATGTTACCCGGGCCTGTATGCAGTTTCCTAAGTGAGCTGCCTCAGTGTGACCAGCAAAGTGCTTCTCTTGTCATTTAACTGCCATGAGCACTGACTACTATTCTATGTGCTAAAAACAGCGGGGTGGTTTTAACAGGTCAGCCATACCTCAGCTGGGTGAACGCAACTTGTCCCTGGTTTCCTGAAATAAAATGCAATGGCTGCCAACAGCTGAATAATTAGGAAAAGGAACCACCAAAGTCACCTTGATGCATAACACACGACTGCTCAAATCCAGTCATGTGTGCCAAGGTGCAACTCCAAAGTACTGTACGAGAATGTGGACGCAGCACTAAGTTTTGCTACTATGAAGGCAATGACTTCGGGACGGACTAGCTGACTTGTAGTTTGCTGAAACAAATTTTTTTTTTTTTTTTTTTTTTGTTTTGTTTTGTTTCCAATGTAGGGTGTTGCTCTAGCTCAGGATGACATGGAATTTACTCTGCAGTCTCAGGCTGGGCTCAAACACATGGCAATCCTCCTACTTCTGCCTCCTGAGTGCTGAGATTAAAAGCATGCGCCACCAAGCCCTGTAAAGATGTCATTTAAAAAAATTTTTGTTCACTTGAGAGTGACAGAGAAAGAGGCAGAGAGAGAGACAATGGGTGCATCAGGGCCTCCAGCCACTACAAACCAACTCCAGACGCATGCGCCACCAGTGCATCTGGCTTATGTGAGTCTGGGGAAATCAAGCCTTGAACCGAGATCCTTAGTCTTCACAGGCAAGCACTTAACCACCAAGCCATCTCTTTAGCCCAAGATATCTTTTTTTTTTTTAACTGAGAAGTTTCTGAGTATAATCTGGGTGATTCTAATACATAATTCCCATGAGGATTCATTTAAGCAGCCAGGCATGGTGGCACATACCTTTAATCCCAGCACTCAGGAGGCAAAGATAGGAGGGTCGTTGTGAGTTTGAGGCTACCCTGAGAATTCCAGGTCAGCCTGGTCTAGAGTGAGACCCTACCATGAAAAAAACAACCAACCACAAAAAGGCTAAATACTCGAGATTATTTACTAAAACTTACCTTTCGAACAGGTGGTTTAGTTATGATGTCTTCAAAATTATCTTCTATTTTCAATGTTTGGAAATTTTCATGCAATATTCCTATTTTTTTATCATTATCCCATCCTGCTGGACTGGAAAGAAATGCACACAAAATTCCCAAGCAGTTATACTATCATGTTTTATTTAATCCATGATCTTTTTATTAAATTTTTATTAGCATTTTCCATGATTATAAAAAATATCCCATGTTAATTCCCCCTCCCCCCACTTTCCCCTTTGAAATTCCATTCTCCATCATATAATCCATGATCTTGTAAGAGTAACATTTTGATCAGTTATAGAAAACTAGCTTTTTATTATAACATCCAATTTTTGTTTTATTAATTTCTATCAGAAATGATTCTTTACAAATTTCATTATAACTTTTTTTTTCCTGGAAGGGGGACCATAATTATTTTCCAATTTGTTGGGTTTACTTTTTGGGGGGTGGGGTTTCCAGGTAGGGTTTCACTCTAACCCAGACTGACCTGGAATTCACTATGTAGTCTCAGGGTAGCCTCGAACTCATGGAAATCCAGTTACTTCTGCCTCTCAAGTGCTGGGATTAAAGGCATGTGCCACCATGCCTGGCTAATAATTCTGTTTTTGAATGCTAGGGATTAACTACAAGGTTCTGCACATGCCAGGCAAGTACTCCTCCACCAGTGAGTTCCATCCCCAGCCCATCAGAAGAGAAGTTCAAAACCAAACCCAGGTTCCATGTTTGTTCACTGTATATTATAATCAAATGAAGAAAATGCAGATCCTCTAATACACACACTCAATAGACAAGCTGAACAGCAACGGAGCAGACCAAAGCGCTGTGACAAGGAGGCCCAGGCAGGTTCTAAGTACAGCTCTGCATCCACTCACCACCCACAGACCACCAGCCCCACCCAGAAACCACACACGGCGATTTGTGAGCAGCACGGGCCGGACGTACTTACATGAACACTGCATCCTTCTCCACAACCACAGCAGGGATCTTATAGGGGAACCCATAGAGCTTCTCAACGATGTATTTATATACTAAGTCTATGTTTTTGTTCTCTTTTACTGACGTGTAAATAAGTGCTGCACCATCTGAACAATCCCATTAAGGAACACTGCACAAACCTCACAAGCAGCCCCACAGAACAGGGTGAGCGGCTTACCTGTGTCATCTACACGCATACTAGCTCAAGAGAAAACTTCTAGGGTACATGACATGGTATGCATGTGAACACACACACACAAATTCACAAGTAAGCCAGGTATGGTGGCTCACGCCTGCAGTCCTAACACTTGAGTGTGTAAGGTAGGAGATTTGCTATGGACTCAGTGAGATCCAGGTCAGCCTGGACCACAGTGAGACCCTGCCTCAAGAAAACCCAAACTCAGAAATCCTGCTGGAACTGAGCTGATAACCTCTTCCATGTAGACCAGCTGACAGAAAGCTGGAAAAAGCCATTCTACCTTTTACATGCAGTTCAATGGGAGAAAGAGAAATCACCAGTGAAGATACTCAAAAGTGGCCACTGCAAGCCTTATATTTGGCCAGCCAGGCCAAATGAGCCAATGGGTGCAATAGTGGCACATCTGTCATGGTGAAAACCAACTGCCCTCCAATTGGACTGGAGGCCTGCTCCATGGGAGGGAATACATCCCTGATACTGGAAACTTAAAACAGGGGTAGTGATGAGCCCCAAGGGGTGTAACGTCTGCTGCTCTCTGGCTAAATGTGGAGCCCTGGTTTTAACAGCAGTCAAAGTTCCTCGTAGCCTGTGGTTAACTCCCACTGGAGAATTTCGAAAGTCTTTGATTGCTTGAAAGATACCACCACCTATGGTACCCATGGTAAAGGCCCCACCAGTCATTCACAATTCGCCAGGGGCACAGCTCTCGGGCATACTCCTCCAGCCACGCGAACAATGCTGGGTGGAAACTCTCGGGCTAAATGTATATACAATGCTTATCAAACTGCCCAGTAAGCACTTCTCTTAATGTTCATACCCTTATATTAATGCTACTCTCACTTTGGGAAAAAAAAAAAAAGGGTGAAAGGAGAGAAGAAATTCTCCAAGGTTGTCCTCTGACCACTTCATGCATGCTGTGACACACTTGGGCCTATGAACACACACATCTCTTTTTTTTTCTTTTTGGTTTTTCAAAGTAGGTGTCACTCTGGCTCAGACTGACCTGGAATTCATATGTGGTCTCAGGGTGGCCTCAAACTCATGGCGATCCTACCTCTACCTCCAGAGTGCTGGATTAAAGGCGTGTGCCACTATGTCTGGCGCCTGCGCACACACACATGCGCACGCTCTCGCTCGCTTGCTCTCTCTCTCTCTCTCACACACACACACACACACACACACTCACTCACTCTAAAAACAAACAACTCGGACACACTGTATCGACAAGGAATGCAAGGATACACTGTAAACAAAACTTGCGGATGTGGGACTGGATAAAATCGAAATGCTCGTCTCGGTAGTCGTGCTCCTTCTCCAACACGCTAATGGCGTCACACTGAGGAGGTAAAACAGGGTTACTTCAGTGTTCGAAATACTGAAATTAAATACAGCCATTCAACAGTAAGCAAGCAGTTCAACTTTAGATGGGAGGAGCACCACAAGCTACGCTATGGTGGCCACCTGAGCCCTCTCTGATCAGCACCAACTTCCAAATCACACTGGACCTGACCAGAACGCTCAAGAGAATGAAGAGCGTGTCTGGCTTATATAAGCGGTCATACTTGTCACTCAACCGCTTCTGTCCTAAAATAAATTATTTTCCACCTAATCTCTATTCCAGGAACAGAAAGAATAATGGGCACAGGATTTCTCAAGTCCATAATAATTCCTTCACATAAAAAAAAAACAAAACAAAACAGGGAGCTGGGGAGCTTTGCAGAACATGGCTGTGGCTTCCGGAGACCTCGTGCAGTCTATCACGGACCTGTCGGTCCTGGCCCCTCCCTATCCCCTCACAAGTCTCACACAGCACAGCGGACACAGGCTGGTTGTAAAACGCCGCCTACAGCTGATGAGAGAATTCTCATTCTGCTCAGCACCGAAAAATATTAAGGAAAATATAAAGGAGCCTTGTTCAAACATCATGACATCCAAATCTGCCCAAAACCTCAGGACTGAAGATGTGAAATATATATATTTAAAAAGGGATATTTAACGAGTTCCAGGTCAGCTTGGGCCATGGTGAGACTATGCCTCAAAAAAAAAAAAAAAAAAAAAAAAAAGCAAAACCACAATATTATTGGAAAAGATATACAATCCTAGAATAAGACCGCTCTGCAAACACCTCAGATAACCTTGTTCCTGGGAATTGGTTGGGTATGGTAGCACATGCCTGGAATCCTACAGAATGAGTTCCAGGTCAGCGTGGGCTGGACAGAGACCCTGCCTCAAAAAAACTAGGTAAGAGCTGGAAAGATGGCTCAGGAGTTAAGGCGCTTGCCTGCAAAGCCTAAGGACCCATGTTTTACTCTCCAGACACACAAAGGTGAGGCAAACATAAGGTCACCCATGCCCACTAGGTGGCACAAGCGTCTAGAGTTTGACTGCAGTGGCTGAGGCCCTTGCGCACCACGTTTCTGTCTCTCTCCCACACCTTCTCTAAAAAACTAGGTAACTGTTCTACAGAGAAGGTATAATAAGAATGAATTATCCCAGACAGGCATGGTGGTGCACACCTTGAATCCCAGCACTCTGGAGACAGAGGTAGGAGAATCACCATGAGTTTCGAGCCACCTGAGACTACAAAGTGAATTCCAGGTCAGCCTGAGCTAGAGTGAGACCCTACCTCAAACGAAAAAAAAAATTAACCCAGAATGACCATTTGAAAAATAGGTACTCCAATTAGTCTTAAATACTGCCACCCTATTTTGGTAGTGATAATGTAGAGAATTTAATGTAAAATGCTAAGTCATACTTTAACATTATTATAATTATCATTTTTTTAAAAATATTTTATTTTTAAATTCTTTTTATTATTTATTTGAGAGCAACAGAGAGAGAGAGAGAGAGAGAGAATGGGCGCGCCAGGGCCCCCAGCCACTGCAAACAAACTCCAGACGCATGCGCACCCTTGTGCATCTGGCTAACGTGGGTCCTGGGGAATCAAGCCTCGAACCGGGGTCCTGAGGCTTCACAGGCAAGCGCTTAACCGCTAAGCCATCTCTCCAGCCCATCATTATTTTTTTTTGAGGTAGGGTTTCACTCTAGCCCAGGCTGACCTGGAGTTCACTATGTAGTCTCACACTGGCCTCAAATTCAGTGATGCTCCTACCTTGGCCTCCAAAGTGTTGGGATTAAGGGGATGTGCCACCACAACTTACTAATTTTTTTTAAGTTTTATCCTATTTAATTAGTAAGTTCTATAGTCTCTTTTCATTACATGCATTTTTCCCACAGTATAAAAACCACTAGTAATTTAGGTCTCAAAGGGGTTTACGAGACTGGAGGGATGGCTTAATGGTTAAAGCATTTGCCTGCAAACCAAAGGACCCAGATTCAATTCCCCAGAACCCACGTTAGCCAGATGCACAAAGGGACACACACATCTGGAATTTGCTTGCAGTGGCTGCAGGCCCTGGTGTGTGTGCGCTGTCAAACAAATGAATAAATAAAAATACTTTTTAAAAAGGGGTTCATGTTAGATTTGGGAAAGCAGCTCTACTCTAGAGCACTTGCTTAGCATGTGCAAAGCCTTGGGCTTCAACATAATAGAACAGGTTATGTTATGACATTTTCTCAACCAGTCTGTAGTGTACAAACAAGAAACACATAGTAGGCTGGAGAGATGGCTTAGCGGTTAAGCGCTTGTCTATGAAGCCTAAGTACCCCGGTTCGAGGCTCGATTTCCCAGTACCCATGTAAGCCAGATGCACAAGGTGGTGCATGCATCTGGAGTTTGTTTGCAGTGGCTGGAGGGCCCTGGTGCACTCATTCTCTCTCTCTGCCTCTTTCTCTCTCTGCCGTTCTCAAATAAATAAATAAATAAAAGTAAATAAATAAAAAATAAAAAGAAACACATAGTACTCAGGACCCAGTGGGGAAAAGATGAACTCAACAGAAATTATTCTTAAAGGAAATGCCCTTCTATTACAGGACTCGTGTGATGAACATTCATAGTGTTGCCCAGCTGCTCACAGGGGTGCTGGGGAATTGAATTCAAGGCAAATGAGGCCCTTTCAGGTCCTCAGGCTTGTGGGGAAAGTGTTCTTACTGCTGAGCCGTCACCCAGTGCCAGTTAGACTTTTTTTTTTTCCTTGAAGCAGGTATCATTCTACTCCAGGCTAGATCTGAAGCTTAGCAATCCTTCTACCTGAGCCTCCTGAGTGCCAGGATTAAAATAAATAAATAAAATAAAATAAACAATATTGATTTTTCAAGGTAGGATCACTCTCTAGCTCAGGCTGACCTGGAACTCACTATGGAGTCTCAGGGTGGCCTCAAACTCACAGTGACTCTCCTACTTCTGCCTCCCAAGTGCTGGGATTAAAGGCATGCACTGCCATGCTTGGTTAAGTTTAACTGATATTTTGAAAATAAAATTCAATCACAAACAAAATATCTGAAATAACATTTTCTTTCAAAACCTGTTTCATGAACATGGCAGTGCCCACCTGTAATCTCAGCATGCAAGAGAAATGTGCCTTTAAGGCCTGAGTACACAGTGAAACCCTTCCTCAAAACAAAAAAGAGGGCTGGGAAGATGGCACCCACATAAAGTAGACGTACAAAGTGGCGCCTGGGTCTGGAGGTCGTTTGCAGTGTCAAGTGGCTCTGTTGCACTCATACTAATCTCTTCACAAATTAATAAATGAAAACAACATACATGTAAGTGTGATGTGGTGGTGTGAGTCAGGTGTCCCCCATAAACTTAGGTGTTCTGGATGCTAGGTTCCCAGTTGATGGCAACTGGGAATTAAAAGTCTCCTAGAGGCAGTGTATTTTTGAGGGTGGGCTTATTGGTGTTATAGCCAGTTTTCCCATGCCAGTGTTTGGCTCACTCTCCTGTTGCTGTGGTCCACCTTATGTTGGCCAGGGGGTGATGTCCACCCTCTGCTCATGCCATTGTTTTTCCCTGCCGTCATGGAGCTGCTCCCTCATGCCTATAAGCCAAAACAAGCTGCTTTTTTCCCACAAGCTGCTCTTGGTTGGGTGATTTCTACCAGCAATGCAAACCTGACTGCAACTACACATATATATTTTGTTGTTGTTGTTGTTTTGTTTTTCGAGGTAGGGTCTTGCTCTAGCCCAGGCTGGCCTGGAATTCGCTGTGTAGTTTCAGAGTGGCCTCAAACTCATGGTGATCCTCTTACTTTCACCTCTCAAGTGCTGGGATTAAGGCATGTGCCACCATGCCTGGCTAAATAAAAATATTTTAAAGATAAATCTTCTATCCCTTAAAAAAGAGAGATAAAAATCACTGTAAAAATTAATATAACTCCAAAACACCCTGAAGACGCAAGCAGCACTCTCTCTCCGCGGGCCGCCCGGGACGGGAAGCGAGCTCACCTTTGTGCAGACGACGAGCACCGGCACGCCCAGGTTGTGGGTGAGGGTATCAGCACCCAGAGGGAGGACCACGCCGTCGTCCCTGTCCTCCTGGGCAGCAGTGTTTCTTCTCTGAGGAGAGGCTGGGAAGTCTTCTCCAGGCTCCACGTACTCTTGGAAGTCTCTAATTACTGTGAATCAGAGCCAGCATGGCTGAGATATTACTTTGAGCATAATGTATTTCTGCCACAATCTAAATATGTATTTTACTAGAGCTTGGACAGTCTTATGTAAGAGAAGAAATAAAAGATGACTCTACGGCTGAAGAGATGGCTTAGCAGTTTAGGTGCTTGCCTGCAAAGCCTAAGGATCTAGGTTCAATTCTACAGGTCCCATGTAAGCCCATGCATGCACAAGTTGGTGCATGCATCTGGAGTTTGTTTGCAGTGGCTGGAGGTCCTGGCACGTCCATTCTCCCTCCCTCCCTGTGTCTGTAATAAATAAATGAATATTAAAAAAAATCATGACCCTAGAAGTCTGTTTCATAGCCAGGTGAGGTGGCTTACAACTTCAATCCCAGCACTCCAGATGATGAGTTCAAGGCCAGCCTGGGCTCCAGAAATCAACTTGGGCTAGAGTAAGGCTCTGCTTCAAAAAATAAACAGGTTGGAGAGATGGATCAGTGATTAAGGTACTTGCATGCAAAGCCTAAGGACCCAGGTTCAATTCCCCAGGACTTAAATAAAGCCAGATGTACAAGGCGGCACATGTCTGGAGTGAGTTTGTTGCAGTGTCTATCTAAAGGCCCTGGTGCACCCATTCTCTCTTCATCTGCCTCTTTCAAATAAATATTTTTTTTAAATGCCAGGCATGATACACACCTTTAATCCCAGCACTTGGGAGGCAGAGGTCAGAGTATCACTGTGAGTTCAAGGCCACCCTAAGACTACACAGTGAATTCCACAGTGAATTTGGAGGCACCACACCACACACATGCATATAAACAAATAAACAAAAAAGTCAAACTGGTTTTTAGGGTGGGAGAATAGTTCAATAGTAAAGCACTGGCAGCTCAAGAATGAGGCAGCGTTAAGATCCCCGCGCTCACGTGAGAGCGAGGCGTGGCGGCATGCTCACCTGCACACAAGAGCCTGCGCGCACACTACTGTACAGCAACTTCCTCCCATTCAGACATTGCAGAGGCTGGAGAGGCTGCAAAGCCTAAGGACCCAGGCTTGATTCCCCAGTACCCATGTAATCCAGATGCCCAAGGTGGCGCATACATCTAGAGTTTATTTGCAATGGCTGGAGGTCCTGGCATGCCATTCTCGTTCTCTGTCTTTCAAATAAGTAAATAAATATTTTCCAGATGCAGCTTTGAGGAGTTGCCACCTAGGCTGCTATGCTGGGATAGGCAGGATTTTCAGCAGTGCAGTTGCCTTTGAGTCATCTATACTCCTGTGAGTACCCAAAAGAATTCACTGGTTGGGCTGGAGAGGTGACTTAGTGGTTAAGGTGCTTGCCTGCAAAGCCTAAGAACTTATGCTCGAATCTCCAGGTCCCACATAGCCAGGTGTACAGTGATGCAAAACACGCAATGTCACACATACACACAAGGGGGCGCATGCATCTGGAGTTCGCTCACAGTGGCTGAAGGCCCTGGTGTGCCCATTCTCTCTCTGCCTCTTTCTCTCTCAAAAAATAGATAATAAAAAATTCATTGGTTCAAGTAAACTTTGGTGGAATTATTGCCTTATTTTGCTGTTGGTGTCCTACCTGGGGGTGAATAGACATCAGCTTGTATCTCTGCAGGAAAACTTTGACGCAACACATACATAATCCACCTATACTGAAGTTTACCGTTTTGTATGTTAAATATTAGGTTAAAACCTAAAACATCTCTCAAATTGAACTGAATTTTAAAAACAGTATGGAGAGCAGGCTCAGCAGTTAAGGCGCTTGCCTATAAAGCCTCACAACCTGGGTTTGATTCCCCAGTACTCACATAAAGCCAGGGCACTAAGTGGCACGTGCACCTGGAGTTCATCTGCAGTGGTTGGAGGCTCTGGCACACCCCTCTTGTCTTCTATCTCTCTCTGTTCACAAATAAATTATTTAAAAAAAAAAATTAAAAAAAGGTAATGGGCTGAAGAGATGGCTCTTAGTGGCTAAAACTTTCATAAAAATGTGGAGTGGAGATTGGACTCCAGCATCCATGGAAATGCTGGGCGTGCGTGTAGCCCACCTGTAATCCCAGAGAGGAAGCCCTCCTGCAAGCTGGCTGGCTAGAACAGCCAAACCAGCAAGCTCTGGGTTAGGGAGAGACCTCTCAGCACATCAGGTAGGGAGGGGTCTGATGCCAACCTCTGGCCTCCACACACATCCACGTACATGGGCATCCTCACTCACGCGGGTGCACACACATGCAAACACCCAGTGACTGCAGTCATCCCACTGTCTCCTTCATTAAGCCTCCCTCACAGCTACAAGGAATCTTGAAGACTCTTACAGCGCGCTGAGACATTGGTATCTGAAGCCGCAGAAACATTTCTAGGCTACTCACACTTCTGTTCCATCTCTTTCATCTCTGCGGGAGGGATTTTCAACTTGTCCACGTGTTCTCTCACAACACTGGCCCATTTCTGTAAAGAATCCAAAGCAGTCCAAGGCTTTGACATGTCCACAACCAGCAGGACCAGAGTGTCCCTCAGAGAAATGGCATCCAGTGAGAACTTGAGGAGCCCTTTGTGATACAGATCTCCATCTAAGATCCACACATTACATCTAGTTTGATCTGAAAAAGACATAGAGAGTTACCAAGGCAACACCTGTCACCATCCAACTACCAACGCTGCTTGGGATGTTAGGGCCTCTGCCTCGGACAAGCCTGTTAGCTTGGACCAAATTCAACTGCTAGATCCAATCTACAGTTTGGCAAAGGCCTCCCATGATCTGACAGTACCAGTGCACTGTCCATTTCACAGTTCTTAACCTGAAGCTGAGACACTAAACAACATGCTTATACATTTACCACAGGCACATAGAGCCGCTCCTACTGAAGAACTATACACAAAAAAAGGAGGGCTTCAACCAGGCATGGTGGCGCACACGTTTAATCCCAGCACTCAGGAGGCAGAGGTAGGAAGACTGCTGTGAGTTTGAGACCACCCTGAGATGACATAGTGAATTCCAGGTCAGCCTGGGCTAGAGTGAGACCCTACTTCAAAAAAAAATAATAATAATAATTAAATTAAATTAAAGAAAAAAAAAAGAGCTGGAGAGATGGCTTAGCAGTTAAGGTGCTTGCCTGCAAAGCCTAAGGACCCGGGTTTGAGTCCCCAGAACACACGTAAGCCAGATGCTCAAGAGGGCACATGCGTCTGGAGTTTATTTGCAGCAGCTAGAGGCCCTGACATGCCCATTCTCTTTTTGCCTCTCTGATAAATAAATAAGTAAATAAATAAATATTTAAGAAGTAAGTTTACTGGAAGACTAGGGAGATGGCTCAGAAGGCCAAACCACTTGCTGTACAAACATGAAATCCTGAGAGGCTCTGAGTTGGATTCCCCAGAACCTACATGAAAAAAACGGAGCACGAGGGCTAGAGAGACGGTTCAGCAGTTAAAGGCACTTGCTTGCAAAGCCCGAGGGTCCAGGTTCGATTCCCCAGTACCCACATGAAGCCAGATGCACAAAGTGCTACATGTATCTGAAGTTCATTTGCAATGGCAGGAGGCCTTGGTGTGCCCATTTTCTCCCTAATAAATAAAATTAAAAAACAAAATACCTGAGCATGAGATGGGAATGATGCCTCAGGCCTTTAATCCCAGTACTTCGGAGGCTGAGGCCTAGGCTCCTTGGGAGTTTTGAGACCAGCCTGGACTACATTGCGAGTTCCAGGTCAGGCTGGGTTAGAGTGAAACTGTGCGGCAAAACAAAAAAACAAAAACTGGGCATGATCATGAATGCCTGTAATGCCAGCCCCTATGGAGGAGACAGGAGAATCATGGGAGCTCACTGGCCAGCCAGTCTGACTCAAAATGGTAGAAGCGGGTTTAGTGAGAGACTGTCTCAAGAAAACACTAAGATGAGCATTAGAGGAGGCCACCCAACATTTCCCTCGGCCTCCACATAGGTGCGCGCACAGATCTGTGCACACATACATACGCTATATGTACACACAGGCCATGCCACACAAACACCAAGTATGGAAAGGAGGACCGTGATCTACAGAAGGAAACAATGGCAGGGGCGGGGAGACGGCTCATGGGTAAAGTGCTTGCTGCACCAACACAAGGACGTGAATTCAGATCCTGAGCACCCATGTAAGTGCCGGGTGTGCTGGTAGAGGCTTGTAATGCCCGCGCTGGGAGAGCAGAGTTGGGGAAGTCCTGGGACTCACTGGCTAGGAAGAGACTCTGCCTCAAAGAGTAAGGGGTGAACTGTTTAGTAAGACATCCAATGGAATTCTCGGGCACCCACTAGATGCCCAAGTACATGCCCAGGTGTCCACCCTCACATATGGATATGCACACCACATCACACATAGAAAACCATTAGAAATGGCTCATCAAGGGGCTGGAGAAATAGCTTAGTGGTTAAGTGCTTGCCTGTGAAGCCTAAGGACCCTGGTTCGAGGCTCGATACCCCAGGACCCACGTTAGCCTCATGCACAAGAGGCACATGTATCTGGAGTTCATTAGCAGTGGCTGGAAGCCCTGGTGCGCCCATTCTCTCTCTCTCTCTTTCTCTCTCTCTCTCTCTGTGTGTCTCTTTCGCTCTCTGTCACACTCAAATAAATAAAAGTGAACAAAAAATTTAAAAAAAATGTCTCATCAAGCTGGGCATGGTGGCGCACACCTTTCATCCCAGCACTCGGGAGGCAGAGGTAGGAGGATCACTGTGATCTGGAGGGCAACCTGAGACTACAGAATGAATTCCAGGTCAACCTGAGCTAGAGCAAGGCCCTACCTCAAAAGAAACAAATATAACAACAACAAAAAATGCTGATCAGATGAAAAAAGCTAGGGAGTCAGTTACATTATTACCAGAAAATGGAAGCAGGTGGAAAGGGGCCAAACAACTGCCCCCAGGGAGAAGGACCTCAAGACCTGATTCTGTAAGGCTGCAAGGCTATCAGCTGCACACCAGAGCACCCCAAGATGCTTAGCAGCATCACTGGAGGAATCGAGCCCCACACCAGTAGAACAGGCCTCCATGTCACCGTTGACATGTTGACGAGCACGTGGCGTCGGGAACGGCTAGTGAGAAGGGAAGCGGAGGAGGGGAGCAGGCGCTCGCACTCACCGTCCCTGTCCTCGTCGTGCACGTGTAAGTACAGGTACTCCAGCCCTCTTCCCTTCTTGTACTCCTCGATGCCCTGAACTCTCCTTATGAGGCTTGTTTTGCCAGCTCCATCTTCACCTACACGTATGAAAAAGGAAACATCTTTTTAACTTATGGATCAAGGGCACTTTCTGGTGCCATATGAAAAGCCAGTCAAAGCCAGTGTCGGGGACAAAGGCGGCGTGGCCTTTGACAGCAGCGGCAGTGGCTGCACCAGAGGCAGAGGCATGGCCGGGTCCCTCCCCGCGCCACTGCTCCCGGGCCACCGCCGTCTTGCTCCACCTGTCACAGATGGCTTCCTCTGAGGTCATTTTCAGGGGATGGGGCCGTAAGAGGGGGACACCATCACACCAGCTTAATCTGCAAGGAACAAAAGACACTCTGGGCTTTTATAAAGTCGGAAGAATCTCAAGTAAAACACCTTTTTTTTTTTTTTTTTAAAGACCAGGGCTGGAGATCAATAAAGAGTTGCTCTGCAAGCATGAAGACCTGAGTTTGGTCCCCAGAATACCCACATAAAATGCCAGGCATGTAGCATGTCTCTGTAATCCCAGTGCAAGGAGGGAGACAGGCAGACCTGTGGGGCTCACTGGCTAGCTAGTCTAGTCCAATACATGAGCTCCAGGCCAGTAAGACCTTGTCTCTGAAAGAGGCGGCATGGGCTCCACAGACGACTCCCAATGCCGTCCTCCAGCCTTTCTATGCGCATGCGCACACCCAAACACACGCATACCGGAACAGAAGATGGCCAAGTTTACTACAGCGCACTGCAAGGAGAGCGGGCAAAGCTGGTAACATAAGATCATCTGACCTTTTCGGAGACTAGAGAGGGGGGCAGATAGAGACACAGAATAGGCATGCTAGGGCCTCCGGCTACTGCAAGCGAACTCCAAATGTATGCGTCACATTGTACATCTGGCTTACGTGGGTACTGGGGAATCGAACCTGGGTCCTTAGGCTTGCAGGCAAGCACTTTAACTGCTAAGCCTTTGTTTTTTGTTTTTTGAGGTAGAGTCTCACTCTAGCCAGGCTGACCTGGAGTTCACTATCTAGTCTCAGAGTGGCCTCAAACTCACTGCCATCCTCCTCCTTCTGCCTCCCAAATGCTGGGATTAAAGCTCTTTCTTGTTTTTGATTTTGGTTTTTCAGGTATACTCTCACTCTAGCCCAGGCTGACCTGAAATTCACTATGTAGTCTCAGGATGGCCTCGAACACATAGCAATTCTCCTACCTTTGCCTCTCAAGTGCTGGAACTAAAGGTATATGCCACCACATCTGGCTAGAGAGAGAATAAGCACACCAGGGCCTCCTGGGAGAACTGAAGTCAGGTCACTAGGCTTTGCAGGCAAGTGCCTTAACCGCTGAGCCATCCCTCCAATTTTATATTATTTTATTTTTTAGGTAAGGTCTCCATGGAGCCCACGTTAACCTGGAATTTACTATGTAGTCTCAGGCTGGCCTCGAACTCATGGCGATTCTCTGCCTCCTGAGTGCCTGGACTAAGGGTGTGTGCCACCATGTGACTGGTGCCATTTTAGATGGGGAGACTTCATCAAGAATGCAACTTCCAGGCTGGAGAAATGGCTTAGTGGTTAAGGTGCTTGCCTGAGAAGTCTACAGACCCAGGTTCAACTCTCCAGTATTCATGTAAAGCTAGATGCACAAGGTGGCATATGCAGATGGAATTCATTTGTAGTGGCCTAGAGGCCCTGGTGTGCCCATTCTCAATCTGCCTCTTTCTCTCTCAAATTAAAACTAAATAAATAAAAAAGAAAAGCATCTCCTGTGTGAGCTGTGGCCAGCCTGCCATGGGCTCTGAGGATCCAGCCTCAGGCCATCACGCATGCATGGTAAGTGCTTCCCACTGAGCTATCTTCGAGCCCCCAAATTCACAACTATGTGAAGTGAGAAACATGTTAATTAGCTTGTTGAAGCCATCTCACAATGTATGTATGATCCAAAACATCACATTGTACAGAGTGAGTATATATAATTTCATCTAATTTAAAAAAGAATGGGACAATTAAGTGCACATTGAGTACTAGTTTATAGTCCATTATTACCCTGGCTCACCAAAATGACAGACTAGATTAAAAAACGGTACAGTCTAGGATCATGACAATTCCCATGATGCTTAAACTTCAGATACAGTTAGTTGTTGAGAAGTAGAATGTGTGAAAATATGTCTATTACACCAACAAGGACATTAAAACAGTTATGGGTTACACTGCTGCTACTAATTTGAATTTTCTTCATTGTACAGTTTATGGTATTTAATATAATTTTTGGTTTTGTAATTGAGAAATAAGCAAATAAAATTCATATCTAGTCACACCAAAAGAACAAGAGTAATTTCGACTCCCATGTGAGGAAAGCTGTGGGATGCCTAAGAGCCAAGTTCCAAGAGCTTCTGCAGTCTTTTAAAAAATGTACTTATTTTTATTTACCTGCAAGGAGATAGAGAGGAGAGAATGAGAGAGAAAATGGCATGCCAAGGCCTCTTACCACTGTAAACAAATTCCAGATTCATGTGCCACTTTGTGAATCTGGCTTTACATGGCTACCGGGAATCAAACCTGGGCAGTCAGGTTTTGCTAGCCAGGGCCTTTAACGGATGAGCCATCTCTCCAGCCTGCAGTCCTTACACTCAGAGCCAGCCCTTCTCCTGACTGTTACCAATGTAACTGACTATCCCCTAGAACCAGCCTTATAGCAGACCCATAATCAACAACAAAATGTCAGAAATATTTTTAAAGCTTTAATATCTCCAAACAGGTAGTTGTCATGAACTACATTTCATATGACCCAGTATTTTGTCTTTTTGAGTACTTTAATATTTTATTTTGTTTATTTATGAGAGAGAGACAGAACGGGCAACACCAGGGCATGTTGCCACTGCAAACGAACTCCAGACACGCGTGCCATTGTCCATCTGTCTTTAATGAGTATATCTTTTTTAGCCCCAGACTCTTTCTGCTTATAAATAAATTAATAAACAGAGAGAAGACAGACAGACATACATACACACACACACACACACACACACACACACACACAGAGAGAGAGAGAGAGAGAGAGAGAGAGAGAATGAGAATGAATGTACCAGAAATGAGCCACTGCAAACAAACTGCAGATGAATGCACTACTATGCATCAGGCTTTTCTGGGGAATTGAATCCAGGTCATTAGGCGTTCCAGGCAAGTGCCTTAACCACTGAGGATCTCTCCACCCTGATTTCTTATTTTTTTACTTATTTTAAAATTTATTATATTTATTTAAGAGAGAGAAAGAAGGAGGCATATAGAGAGAGAATGGGTATGCCAGGGCCTCCAGCCACTGAAAACAAACTCCAGACTTATGTGAGTACTGGGGAATCAAACCCAAGTCCTTAGGCTTTGCAGCAAGCGCCTTAACCACTAAGCAATCTCTCCAGCCCAATTCCTTATTTTTTTAATTGTCGTTTACTGGTAGGATTTCATTATGTATCTTAGGCTGGCCTGGAACTCAGGATCCTCCTGCCTCAGCACTCAATAGTGCTGGGATTAGAAACATTTAATCCCAACTTTAAATGTTACAAAGTATAAAGATAATAGCTCAACTGAACCATTCTATAATGCATACATATTTCACAATACCATGTTATATACAGTATGCCCATGTAAAGTCAGAATCACAAGGGCACATGCATCTAAAGCTTGTCTTCAGTGACTATAGAACCTGGCATGCTCATTCTCTCTCCCCTTTGTCTCACTCTGCTTGCAAATAAATAATTAAAAAAAAAAAGACAGACTAAATGGAAAAAAGGGATTCAGTGGAGTAGGGATTTGGGAATGAGATAAAGGAGATGGTGGGAAGGGATTATGACCATGATATATTGTCTACATTTATGGGAGTTTTCAATAATTAAAAAAACTTTTTTTAAGGGCCAGGTGTGGTGGCACACACCTTTAATCTTAGGCAGAGGTAGGTGAATCACCATGAGTTCAAAGGCACCTTGAGACTACATACTGAATTCCAGGTCAGCCTGAGCTGGAGAGTAAGACACTACCTAGAAAACACCAAAAAAGATTTAAATATGTATTCTGTCACTCAAACCAGGAATGGCAGTGCACACCTTTAATCCCAGCACTTGGAAGGCAGAGGTAGGAGACTTCATGAGTTCGAGGCCAACCTGCAATGAAGTGCACACACACCATCCCGTCACCCTCCCTTCACATGCCCAGTACTATCAGCTCGTGAAGTAAAGTAGCTCCTTTCCTGAGGACGGAGAACTAACAGGAAAGACTCCGGGACTCCAGACCTGATTGCCCCCATGGGAGGCTGCCACTCATTTCACGGGACTAGTCAATAGTTCTCACGCATGTTGTCAGAACGATGTGGGGCTTGCTAAAACACACTGCTGGGCCCACTACCTGAATTTCTAATTGAGTAAGAATAAAGTTTCCAGGGCTGGAGAGATGGCTCAGTGGTTAAGGCACCTGCCTGCAAAGCCTAATGACCCAGGCTCAATTCCCCAGTACCCATGTAAAGCCAGAGTGATGGAGAAAGTGGTACATGCATCTGAAGTTCACATGCAGTGGCTGGAGGCCATGACATGCCCATTCGTCTCCTCCCTCTCCCTCTCTTCCCCCCCCTCCCCCCGCTTGCATATAAATAAAATATTTAAAACTTTAAATTGTCTAAAATTGTTTTAAACTGAAGTGGGAAAGCTAGGCGCAGTAGCTCACAACTGTAATCCAAGAACTTGGGAGGCTGAAAAGCAAGAGAATTTAGGACCAGTGTGGGCTGCACAGCGGGTTCCAAGCAAGCCTGGCCTAAAAGTGAGACGCTATCTCAAAAAAAAAAAAAAAAAAAAATCGTAAAAGCATGAGTAGAACTTATCCTCCCTGAAATTCAGTATGTAGTCTCAGGCTGGCCTCAAACTCACAATGATCCTCCTACCTCTGCCTCCTGACTGCTGGGATTAAAGGCGTGCGCCACCACACCCAACTCTCCAGATTACTGTTTGTTTGCATTTGGTTTTTCAAGGTAGGGTCTCACTCTAGCTCAGACTGACCTGGAATTCACCATGTAGTCTCAGAGTGGCCTTTAACTCACAGCGATCCTTCTACCTCCTGAGTGCTGGGATTAAAGGCATGTGTGGAAGGAAAGAGGTTTAATTTGGCTCACAGTTCCAGGGGTAGATTCCCTCACGATGGGGAAAGCATGGCAGGGCGGGAGGCTGGTGTCAGATAGTCCCATCAGCAGGAAAGTAGAGACAAAGGCTCAAGGATCTGCAGCTTCGACAAGCTCTCTAGGGTGTGAAGCTGCTGGCTCAGGGTCAGAGATGTGGCTTGGAGATGGGAGCGCTCACCCAACATGCACACGTACAAAGTTCTGCTTTCATCTCCACACAGAGACAAAGGAACACGATTACACCTCTAAGGCTGGAGAGATAGCTCAACAGTTAAAGCACTTTCCTGAACAGCTTAACAACCCCAGTCCCAGTTCAATTACCCACATAGAACCAAATGCAAAAAGTGGCACATGCATCTGGAGTTTATCTGCAGTAGCTATAGGCCCTGGTATGGTTAAGGCATTTGCCTACAAAGCCTAAGGACCCACTTTCAATTGTTAGGTCCCACATAAGCCAGATGCACATGGTGGTGCATGTGTCTGGAGTTCATTTGCAGTAGCTAAAGGCCCTGGTGCACCCATTCTTCCCCCACCATCTCTAATAAATAGATAAAAATAAAGAATGGGGCTGGAGAGATGGCTTAGTGGTTGTTTGCCTGCAAAGCCAAAGGATCCCAGTTCGAATCTCCAGGTCCCACATAAGCCAGATGCACAAGGAGGTGCATGCATATGGAGTTCCTTTGCAGTGGCTGAAGACCCTGGTGTGCCCATATTCTCTCTCTCAAATAAATAAATAAATAAATATATATATATATATATATATATATATATTTTTTTTTAAGCTGGCTGTGGTGGCACACACCTTTAGTCCCAGGACTTGGGAGGCAGGCAGAGATAGGAGGATTGCCATGAGTTCAAGGCCACCCTGAGACTCCACAGTGAATCCCAGGTCAGCCTGGGCTACAGTGAGACCCTACCTTGAAAAACCAAAAAAAAAAGGCTCAAGTTCGATTCTCTAGTACCCACATAAGCCAGATGCACAGGTGGCACATACATGCATTTGTCTGCAGTGGCTGGAGGCCCAGGGACAGCCACTCTTGCTCTATCTACCTCTCCGCCTCTCAAATAAACAAGCAAACAATTTTTTTAAATGTTCCGAAGGAGGTAAGTAAAACGAAGCCTCTCACCGTTGCTGGCGCACCTTGTCTGTCTTCTTTTCTGAGCACTGGGCGTACTGGGGTTGGTTAGTATGTCTCACTGGGTCTCTACCCCAAAGCTTGCTCCAGAAGGACAAGTCTTTTGTCTTTTTTTAATTTTTATTTTTATTCATTTGAGAGCGACAGAGAGATAGAAAGAGAGAATGGCTGTGTCTGGCCCTCCAGCCACTGCAAACCAACTCCAGATGCATGTGCCTACCTTTGCATCTGGCTTATGTGGGTCCTGGGATCGAGCCTGAAACTGGGGTCCTTAGGCTTCACAGACAAGCGCTTAGCTGCTATGCCATCTCTCCAGCCCTGTTTTGTCTTTTTTGTTCACCGTTGTATCCCTAATGTCTAGAAAGTTCCTACAATAAAAGCACCTATTCTGCTCCTCTCATAGCAAACACTGTAGTGTATTTCTCCAGAACAGATCGTATCTCAAACAAGTACCACCAATGCAGCATTCACCTAAAACTGGCTGAGTTTCAAAATCCCTCAGTGACCGTGTTCTTGCCTCCCACCTCTTTTCTCCACCGCCATGGTGGACTGCGCCGTACCCTATAGAACAGTAAGCCACCATCAGCCCTTCCTCCCTTAAATTGCGTCTGGTCAGCTGTTTTGTCAGGGCAACAAGGAAGGTAACCAGTACAGCTACCTCCCACTGGGCAGACGAGGCCGACGCTCAGATCGGCTTACCCAAGGCCGCACAGGGAAGCGCCCAGAGCCGGGGCCTGCGCACACTCTTCTTTACATAAGCAAGGTGCTGCTGTCTTCAGAGGCCCTTCTCCGACACTGAAGAAAGTTATTTCTGCTCCCAAGGGTCACTGTAATTTTTAGCAGACTTTCTCTGAGTGAGGTGTCCTATGCCCCTGTACTTCCGATCCTATCTCTTACACTGGGAAGAAAGGCTGTTTCACCACTACACTGGTAATTTCTTCTTTTCTGAAACTTTAAAAATTGGTAACTAAGCCTTTATCGCTGTGTAGATCCTTTGATTAACTCCACAAGTAAAACTTGATAAGAAAAGAGTTTATGGTCAACTGTAGTATGTTAAACAAAGGAGTTTGAGGCCTTTATTTTTCCCCACTCTGATTTCACAAATCTCACTTCTGGTAACACATCAGAAGTGGTGAAACTGAAAATAAAGACTCTAAAGCCCACATTTTGAAGTTATAAGGGATTAATTAAATATCTTTATTTCAAAAAACTAAGGCCAAGGCAATAGCTTCAAAGGTAGCTGTCAGCCAAGCCTCCAAGACAACACAAGTCAATCTTTTGTGGAGCACAACTCCACAAACACATGAGCCACTAAGTCCCAAGAATCCTCTCACCCCCAACGGAGCCTGGCATAGAGAAGGCTCTCCACAGGGCCCCAGCAAGGCACGACAGCACACCTCTACAATCCAAACACTGGGGCGGGCAAGGCAGGAGGGTCATGAGCTCAAGGACTACACAGTAAGTTCCAAGCCAACCTGGCATATAGTGTGAGCCTGTCACAAAAAGCAAAAAAGGGCTGGAGAGATGGCTCAGCGGTTAAAGTGCTTGCCTGCGAAGCCTAAGGACCCAGGTTCAATTCCCCAGTACCCACATAAGCCAGATACATTTGTCTGGAATTCATTTGCAGTGGCTAGAGGCCCTGGCATGCCCAGTCTGTTGCTATTTGCTTCTTTCTCTCTCAAATATTTTTTAAAAAGCATACAAAAAGGCAAAAATCTGGGCTGGAGACATAGTTCAGTTGATAGAGTGCCTGCCTGGCATGCACAAAGCCTTGGCTGTGATGCCCAGCACTGCATAAAGTGGACATTTTGGTGTTCACTTGCTACTCAGTACTCAGGAGGTAGAAACAGGAGGAATGAAGTTTAAGGTCATCCTACATAGCAAGACTAGTCTGGACTACAAAGGGATACTTGTCTGAACAGCCCCTCACTCAAAATATGATGGCTGGGCTCAGGAGCTCACACCTTTAATCCCAGCACTCTGGAAGCAGGTGGAGGAGGATCTCTAAGCCTGGAACTACAGAGCAAGTTGCAGGTCAGCCTGGGCTACAGCAAGACCCTACCTCAAAAAAAAAAAAAAAAAAAAAAGACAAGAATCTCTCTAGGCAGCTTGTGTCAACCAGAGGCAGGACACGACATAAAGGACATGCTTGTGAGGCAATCCCAGAGGACATTTGTCCTGTCCCTCTCTCCACAAGAGAGCACATCTCAGGCGTGGAAGACCCTCTACCAGCATGCACGTCTGACGCAAGTAAAAGGACCAAGTAAAAGAAGGGTGAAAAAAGTCTGACATGAAGCCTCTGTCCCACTATGCAACTAGCATTAAAAAAAAAAAAAAATTGGGCTGGAGAGATGGCTTAGTGGTTGAGTGCTTGCCTGTGAAGCCTAAGGACCCCGGTTCAAGGCTCAATTCCCCAGGACCCACGTTAGCCAGATGCACAAGGGGGCGCATGCGTCTGGAGTTCATTTGCAGTGGCTGGAAGCCCTGGTGCGCCCATTCTTCCCCTCCCCCCCTCTCTGTCTCTTTCTCTGTCTGTCACTCTCAAATAAATAAATAAAAATTAAAAAAAAATTAAGGGCTGGAGAAATGGCTTAGTGGTTAAGCGCTTGCCTGTGAAGCCTAAGGACCCCCGTCAGCCAGATTCACAAGGGCGCCACATGTCTGGAGTTCGTTTGCAGTGGCTGGAGGCCCTGGTGCACCCATTTTCTCTCTCTATCTGCCTGTCTCTCTCAAATAAATGAATTAAAAAAAAAAAAGTTTTAATTGGGGCTGGACGAGTGGGGCGTGGTAGCACACATCTTTAATCCCAGCCCTCAGGAAGCTGAGGAAAGAGGATCACTGGCAGTTCAAGGGCAGCCAGAGTCCACATAGTACATTCCAAGTCAGCCTGGGAAGACCCTACCTCGAAAATAAGATAAATTGGGGCTGGAGAGATCATTCGGCAGTTAAAGGCACTTGCTTGCAAAGACTACTGGTCGGGGTTCAGTTCTCCATCCCCACGTAAAGGGCTTCCCCAGCTGCTCGGGGTTCAGTTCCCCATCCCCACGTAAAGGGCTTCCCCAGCTGCTCGGGGGTCAGTTCCCCATCCCCACGTAAAGGGCTTCCCCAGCTGCTCGGGGTTCAGTTCTCCATCCCCACGTAAAGGGCTTCCCCAGCTGCTCGGGGTTCAGTTCTCCATCCCCACGTAAAGGGCTTCCCCGCCGAGTCCCGAGGGTGGTGGAGCAGCTCCCTGGCAGGGCGCTGCCTGGACAGTGGGTGGAACAAAGAAGGACGGCTGTGGCAGTTATATATTATTTTCATCTTTTATCTTCTTTTTTTCTTTGTTTGGCAAGAAATACGCACTACTGTTATAATATAAAACACTCAGGTGTTTTAGATATACTGTCGTTTGGTTTTCTTTTTAAATATTTTTTATTTATTTATTTGAGAGCGACAGACACAGAGAGAAAGACAGATAGAGGGAGAGAGAGAGGATGGGCACGCCAGGGCTTCCAGCCTCTGCAAACGAACTCCAGACGCGTGCGCCCCCTTGTGCATCTGGCTAATGTGGGTCCTGGGGAACCGAGCCTCGAACTGGGGTCCTTAGGCTTCACAGGCAAGCGCTTAACCGCTAAGCCATCTCTCCAGCCCCGTTTGGTTCTTTTAACCCCGTTGAGCATGACACGATCTCAGTTGAGGTCAAGAGGCTGTCCACACAATGCCCCACTTCCCAAGACAGCAGGGAGGACGGCAGCATTGGCCTCTCCACCAGGACTCCCTCCGCCCTTCCCAGACGTGCTAGGACCTTTGCAACCACAGGCCTCCTCGGGCGCCATCTACCTGAGACAGGGTCTGCATCCTGGAGCTCACCAAGAAAGCTAGACCGGCTAGCCAGTGAGGCCCAGCAGTCTGTCTCCACCTCTGCAGTGCTGGGACTTCAAGTGGGCACCACCACGCCCAGCTTTTCTAAGTGGGTTCTGGGGACTGAACACAGAACCTCGTGTTTGCAGGGCAAGCACTTTGCTGATTGAGTCATTTCTCCAACCCATGGGGTTTATAAGCTTCTGAAGAGCAGGGAGCAAGTCTTAGTCAGCCCTGTTTTCCTTGGCTGACTCACTGTTCTGTGTTACACACACCATAATTCTAATTTAAAAAAAAAAAAAAAAAAGACTGAAGAAATGGCCGAAGGGCGGGGAGTGGTGGTTCAGGCCTTTAATCCCAGGACTTGAGAGGCAAAGGCAGAAGGGTCGCTGCGAGTTCGAGGCCACCCTGAGACTACATAGTGAATTCCAGGCTAGTCTGGGCTAGAGTGAGACCCGACCTAAAAAGCCAAGGAAAGAAAAAAAAAAAATTAACGAAGAGATAATTCTAAAATCTTTCTTCACAAATTAAATAGACTGACCCTTGGGCTTCTGCGTGAGAAGGAAAATACTTAGTAGCAGAGGCCAGTAAGTTAAAAAGAAGACATAAAGGGAAGAGAAAGGAAGGGAAGAGGGTACTTAATAGGTTGATATTGTATATATATAAGTACAATTGTTGTGATGGGGAGGTAATATGATAGAGAATGGAATTTCAAAGGGGAAAGGGGGGGGAGGGAATTACCATAGGATATTTTTTTACAATCATGGAAAATGCTAATAAAAATTTAAAAAAAACTAAAAATAAAAATAAAATAGACTGACCCATGTCCACTCACTTATTAACAACACAGAATTCAAGGTTCCTCTGTTTTGCATTTTCTTTCTTTTTCTTTCAGGGCAGGGTCTCACTCTAGCTCAGACTGACCTGGAACTCACTCTGTCATTCCAGGCTGACCTCAAACTCACAGCAATCCTCCTACCTCTGCCTCCTGAGTGCTGGGATTAAAGGTGTGTGCCACCATGCCTGGCTCTTTTTACTTTTTTAAATATTTTACTTTTATTTGAGAGAGAGAGAATGGGCATGCCAGGGCCTCCAGCCACTGCAAACAAGCTCCAGATGCACATGCCACGTGGTTTATGTGGATCCTGGGAAAAATCAAAGCTGGGTCCTTTGGTTTGCAGACAAGCACCCTAACCGCTAAGCCATCTCTCCAGCCCTCTTTTTTTGTTTTCTGAGACTGGTCTCATAGCCCAGGCTGGCTTCCAACTCACTATGCAGCCAAAATGGCCTTGAGGCCTAGAGAAATGGCTTAGTGGTTAAGTCATTTGCCTGCAAAGCCAAAGGATCCAGGTTCGATTCCCCAGGACTCACGTAAGCCAGATGCACAAGGTGGTGCATGCTCTAGAGTTCATTGGCACTGGCTAGAGGTCCTGGCACACCCACTCCCTCTCTCTTCCCTCTCTCAAATAAAATGGCCTTGAAACCTAATCCTCTTGTATTCTACTTCCTAAGTACAAAAAGTTGCAGAGGCAAGGCTGGAGCGATGGCTTTGCGCTTAAGACACATGCCTGCAAAGCCTAAGGACCCAGGTTCGATTCTCCAGGTCCCACGTAAACCAGATGCACATTGTGGTACATGCATTTGGAGTTTGTCTGCAGTGGCTAGAGGCCCTGGTGTGCTCATTCATTCTCATTCTCTCTCTCTTTCTCTCTGTCCTTATGTATCTAATAAATAAATAAAACAATTAAAAAATTAAAAATTATGGGGCAAGTGTGCGTGTGTGTCCAAGCTTTCATTTTTCATTCCCTTCCAAATGCTTTCGTCAGCCAGCGCTCCTGCTCCCGTGGCCGCACGCGGAACTACTGTTCTAACCTGGGACGCTTCTGGCAATGTTTTCCGTTTCTGCAAGAGCACTGGCTACAACACTGTAACACACTTCACTTATTACAAACACTTTTGTTCTATTTGTTTACTTGAGAGAGGCAGAGAGAGAGAGAGACAGAGAGAGAGAGAGAGAGAGAGAGAGAAAGAGAGAGAATGGGCACACCAGGGCCACCAGCCACTGTAAATGAATTCCAGATGCATGCCCCACCTTATGCATCTGGCTTATATGGGTCCTAGGAAATCAAACCTTGGCCCTTTTAGGCTTGCAGGCAAGTGCCTTAACCACTAAGCCATCTCTCAGCCCTCTCCTCTTGACTTTTAACCCATATTCAACTTACTGAAAGCTTTTCATCATTCACCCAACATGCTTCCACTAAGCACCATGTCCCACTGGCCAAACCTCTATCAACTATCATCTCTGCTTATGGATGACACTGATGACCATAATACCAGGGATACAGAAAACAAATTTCAAGTCATAGGTCAAAACTGGCCTGCTGTCTGTGTCTGTCAGTAAAGATTTTTTTCTTAAATACTTTATTTTTATTTACCTATTTATGAGAGACAGACAAACAGAAAGAGAATGGGCAACACCAGGGCCTCTAGCCATTGCAAAAGAACTCCAGATGCATGTGCCCTCTTGTGCATCTGGCTTATGTGGGTTCTGGGGAATCAAACCTGGGTCCTTAAGCTTCGCAGGCAAACATCTTAACTGCTAAGCCATCCCTCCAGCCCGCAGGCAAACACTTTAACTGCTAAGCCATCCCTCCAGCCCTGTACTTAAGTTTTATTTAAGCAATGCCGTTCTTATTTCACTTGTTTTGTCTGGGGCAGTTTTGAAACTACAAGAGCAGAACTGAGTAGTGGTCACAGAGATTAGATGACTCACAAAGCCTACATTACTCAGTATCTGGCCCTGAACAGAAATTTGCTTAACCCTGACAATTATAAGGTGCCAGATGTGCCTCACAAGTACACTGTATTTTGTACATTTTCTTTTATTTGCAAGCAAAGAAAGAGTCAGAGAGAATGGGTGCGCCAGGGCCTCTAACCTCTGCAATCCAACTCCAGATGCATGCACCACTTTGTGCATCTAGTTTTTTATGTAGGCACTGTGGAATCTATCCTGGTCATTAAACTTTGCAAGCAAGCACCTTGACTGCTGAGACACCTCTCCAACCCAATTTTGTGTATTTTTAGTAGCAAGCAACACATGGTTAAAACAATTTTATGTTAATTCTTGGAAAGTCAATTCAGTGTTAGATATGAAATACTCCATTCCTTGAATCATTCTATCCCTTGCATCATATTCCATAACTAATCACACCAGAAAACAGCATCAAAATAATTCAACTAATAAAACCACTTTTGCAGCCATGGGATCATGGTGATCTTTAATCCAAGCTCTTCATAAAATTAGCAATTTCACACTAAGCACTTTTCTTTATTTTCCTTACACAGAAAGCCAGGTATTCCCTTGACAGATACATGTTACCTTCTAAACACATCTCTAGTTTCACTGCATTCATATTAAGGTTTTCTACTAGCCATAATCTAACCTAACAGGGTCAGGTTTTGTTCCTTAGTTTTAAAAAAGACTGTTTCAAGCCAGGCGTGGTGGTGCACACCTTACTCCCAGCACTTGGGAGACAGAGGTAGGAGGATCACCTTGAGTTCGAGGGCCCCTTAAACTACAGAGGAATTCCAGGTAAGCCTGGGCTAGAGTGAGGCTCTACCTTGATAAACCAAAATAATTTCTTTTTTAAAAAGATTGTTTCAAATACATTTCTTGATGAAACTTAACATTTTGTAGGATTTTTTTTTTCTGTACAGTAGCCTGAACTGAAGCCTGCCTATAGGGAACAATTAACTCTAGATTTCTTCCCTAGGTAGAACTAACCAGATCATTCTACAAGGGAATATTTTATTAATTTACAACTAATTATAATGTGTCCTATAATCTTCATTTAAAATATTTAGAGCCGTTGGACATAGTGGCGTACACCTTTCATCCCAGCACTCGGGAGGCAGAGGTAGGAGGATCACCATGAGTTCGAGGCCACCTTGAGACTACAGAGTGAATTCCACGTCAGCATGGGCTAGAGTGAGACCCTACCTTGAAAATACAAAAAAAAAAAAAAAAAAAAAAAGCACCACCAAAAATGTATCTGGGCAAGGTGGTACATGCATGTAATAACAGAACTTGGGAGTGGAAGCAGAAGGATCAGGGGTTCAAAACCATCCTCTACTACATTCTCACTACTGCAGATCCTGTAGCTCAACTAGCAGATGAGAAAGATGAGGCTTCAAGGACTTGCCAAAACACAAGCTAGCTTTCAGTAACCCACACTGCCTGCAATCAGAAAGTCACACTGACGGGCACCCTAGAATGCTGGGGCTGAGCTGTGACTGCAAGTACACAGTACCTTAGCTGACAGTGAGTTCAAGGAAATCAATGAGACATTCTCATTCAAGCAGACACACTGAGTTTCAGATAAAATTCCCTAGTAACTGAGAAGCACCCTCTTTCTCTTCCTACAAAGCAAGTCCTTTCCTGTTTTGGGCTATAGTCTGGGGTACTGGCTCTGAATACAGGGTGCTTTTTTTTTCTTTTTTTAATTTTTGTTGCAGCCAGGCGTGGTGGTGCACGCCTTTAATCCCAGCACTTGGAGGCAGAGGTAGGAGGACTGCCATGAGTTTGATGCCTCCCTGAGACTACATAGTGAATTCCAGGTCAGCCTGGGTCAAAGCGAGACCCTACCTCGAAAAACCAAACAAAAAAAATTATTTAGTTGTACCTGTGTATGTGTACGTCAGGCTGCATTTAATATATTTTACTTATTTATTTGAGAGAGAGAAAAACAAGAGAGACAATGGGCACACCAGGGCCTTTAGCCACTGCAAACGACCACCAGGTGTATGCTCTCCCTTGTGCATGTGGCTTCCGTGGGTCCTGGAAAGTCAAAACGGGATCCTTTGGCTTTGCAGACAAACGCCTGAACTGCTAAGCCATCTCTCCAGCCCCGAGGCTGCAGTTCTGAATCCCAATTTTGGCATGTTTGTGTGTGTGTGGATGGATGCTTGTGTGTGTGAGTGTGCATGCCCATGGAGGCTAGAGATAGTGTCGGATGTCTTCCTCAGTTCCTCTCCACATTATTATTATTTTTTTTTAGTATTTATCAGGAGGAGGGGGCACAGACAGTGAGAGAGAGACAAAGAAAGAATGGGTACACCAGGGTCTCCAGCCACTGCTAACAAACTGCAGACGCATGTGCCACATTGTACATCTGGCTTACGCGGACCCTGGGGAATCACACCTGAGTCCTTAGGCTTCGCAGGCAAGCGCCTTAACTACTAAGCCATTTCTCCAGCCTTACACCTTGTTTTTGAGACAGAGTCTCTCACTGATCCTCAGGCTCAGGGTCTAATGCAGAAGAGGTGGTGGAAAGAATGAAAGAGCCAAAAGAAGGGTAGGACGCCTTACAATGTGCTCCCTCCAGACATAAAATGGCCTGGATATCCATGCCCTCACATTGCCTGACACTACCTACACAAGACCATCATAAGAGGAGGAAAAGATCATGACATCAAAATAAAAGAGAGATTGAAGCCGGGCGTGGTGGCACACGCCTCTAATCCCAGCACTCGGGAGGCAGAGGTAGGAGGATTGCCTTGAGTTCGAGGCCACCCTGAGACTCCATAGGGAATTCCAGGTCAGCCTGGGCTATAGTGAGACCCTACTCCGAAAAACCAAAAAAAAAAAGAGAGAGAGAGAGAGAGAGAGATTGAGATGGGGAGAGGATATGATGGAGAATGGAATTTCAAAGGGGAAGGTTGGGGGGGAGGGTATTACCATGGAAAACTTTTTATAATCATGGAAAATGTTAATAAAAACTGAGGAAAAAAAAAGAAAATCACAATTCCTATCTCTTTCCTCTACCACCACAGACTGAAGGTTTCTCTACTATCTGATGATTAAATGCTCTAGAAATCTTTAGAAAAAAAATTTAGAAATTTAACTCCATTTATTGTATCAGTAATAACAATCAGCCTGGGCTACAGCAAAACCCTACCTTAAAAAAAAAAAAGTTAATAGGGCTGGAGAGATGGCTTAGCGGTTAAGCGCTTGCCTGTGAAGCCTAAGGACCCTGGTTCGAGGCTCGGTTCCCCAGGTCCCACGTTAGCCAGATGCACAAGGGGGCGCACGTGTCTGGAGTTCGTTTGCAGTGGCTAGAAACCCTGGCGCACCCATTCTCTCTCTCTCTCCCTCTATCTGTCTTTCTCTCTCTGTCTGCCACTCTCAAATAAATAAAAAACAATGAAAAAAATAAAAAAAATAAAAGTTAATAGCTTCTTTCAAACATGAAAAACTTCATGAAACCTTAATAAAAATACTAAATTTAAATTGTGAAATGATAAAAAAAAATACTAAATTTCAAGCTTATATAACTAGATACCAGATGGAGCTTCCTGAACTATTAAATTCATAAAGGAGAATAGAGGCTGGAGAAATGACTTAGTGGCTAAGGTACTTGCCTGAGAAGCCTAAGCACCCAGGTTAGATTCTCTAGTACCCATGTAAACCAGCTGCACAAGGTGGCATATGTGTCTGAAGTTCATTTGCAATGGCTGGAGGCCCTGGCATGCCCATCCTCTATCTTCCCCTCTCATATAAATAAATAAATAATTTTTTTTAAAGGAAACTAGGGCTGGAGAGATGGTTTAGCGGTTAAAGAGCTTGCCTGTGAAGCCTAAGGACTCATGTTCAACTCTCCAGGTTCCAAGTAAACCAGATGCACAAGATGATCAAAGTGTGCAAGGCTGCACACGCACACATGGTGGCACGGGCGTCTGGAGTTTGACTGCAGTGGTTGGAGGCCCTCTCTCTTGCTCTCTGACAAAAAATAATATTTTAGCCGAGCGTGGTGGCACATGCCTTTAATCCCAGCACTCGGGAGGCAGAGGTAGAAGGATTGCCATGTGTTTGAGGCCACCCTGAGACTACATAGTGAATTCCAGGTCAGCCTGGACTAAAGTGAGACACTACCTCGAAAAACCAAAAAAAATATATATATGTAATATTTTTTAAAGATTTTAAGAAAGGAGGGCTGGAGAGATAGCTTAGTGGTTAAGGTGTTTGCCTGCACAGCCAAAGGATCCAGGTTTGATTCCTAAGGACTCACATAAACCAGATGTACAAAGTGGTTGGTGCCTGTGTCTGGAATTCGTTTGCAATGGCTGGATGCCCTGGCATGCCCATTTTCTCCACTCCCCTCTTCTCATGCCCTCTCTCAAAATAAATAAATAAAAATATTAGAAAAAATAAACGGGGCTGGAGAGATGGCTTAGCGGTCAAGGCACTTGCCTGAGAAGCTTAAGGATTCAGGTCTGACTACCCAGAACCCACATAAGCCAGATGTACATAGTGGCGCATGCATCTGAAGTTCATTTGTAGTGGCTAGAGGCCCTCACCCATTCTCTCACCTCCCTTCCTCCCTCTAATAAGTGAATAAAATAAATAAATAAAAGAAGGAAACTAGCTGGGTGTGCAGTGGCACACATTTTATTATTTTTTGTTTGATTTTGTTTTCCGAGATAGGGTTTCACTCTAGCCCAGGCTGACCTAGAATTCACTATGTATCCTCAAGGTGGCCTGGAACTCACGGCAATCCTCCTACCTCTGCCTTCCAAGTGCTGGGATTAAAGGCGTGCGCCACCCCGCCCGGCTTTATGATTATTTAATGAGAGAACAAGAGAGAGAACTGACACACCAGGGTCCCCAGCCACTGCACTCACACTCCAGACATGTATGGCACCTTGTATGCATATGTGACCTTGTGTGCTTGTGTCACCTTGTGCTTATGTGGGATCTGGAGAGTCAAACATGGGTCCTTAGGCTCTGCAGGCACTTTAACCAATAAGCCATTTCTCCAGCCCCAGCACACACCTTTAATTCCAGCACTCGGGAAGCAGAGGTGGGATGATCACTGAGAGTTTGAAGCTACCATGAGACTACATAGTGAATCCAAGTCAGCCTGAGGCTGCAGTGAGACCCTACCTTGGTGGTGGTGGGGAGAACGGACTAGGGACTGGAGATAGATTAGTGGTTAAGACGCTTGCCAAGGACCCAGGTTCAATTCCCCAGAACCCACATAAGCCAGATGTGCAAGGCAGTACGTCTGTGGAGTTCATTTGCAGCAGCTGGAGGTCCAGGTGCACCCATTCCCCCTCCCCCTCCCCCACCCCACCCCCCCCATTTCTCTCTAGGCCTTTCATTCAGTCACTATCCTTCTCTCAAATAAATAAACAAATAAAAAGGAAAAGGAAACTAAATCTAAGTATGGAGGAGTGCAACCACCAAGTACACTCAGTCTTAGGTCCTGACCTAGTGTCCAAAAGGTACTTTGAAAAGAAAAAGGTTATGAAAGTTGTCAATAAAAAAGAGAGAGAGAGAGAGAGAGAGAGAGCTGGAGAGATGGCTTAGCGGTTAAGGTGCTTGCCTGCAAAGCCAAAGGACCCGGGTTCAAATCTCCAAGACCCACATAAGCCAGATGCACAAGGGGGCACATGCATCTGGAGTTCGTTTGCAGTGGCTGTAGGCCCTGGCCTGCCCATTCTCTCTCTCTCTCTCAAGTAAATAAAAAAATATTTAAAATAAAAATAAACTTTAAAAAAAGAAAGAAAAGGTGCCAGGCTTGGTGGCACATGCCTTTAGTCTCAGCACTGGGGAGGCAGAAGTAGGATCACCTTGAGTTCAAGGCCACCCTTAGACTACATGGTGAATTCCAGGTCAGGCTAGGCTAGAGTGAAACCCTATGAAAAACCAAAAAATAAAAATAAAAGAAAGCGAGAAAGAGAAAGGCTAACAAGTAGAAATTACTTTAACTCCAGGAAAGAACAAAACCACACTTTGGTTTCACTACAAAATAGCCACTCCTGACCATCCAGGTACTACGGTAAGCACAAGACTAACTGAAGAGAACTGACCACACATAAATAAAACTCAGGACCTTGAATCTTTACCCTGGCAGTATTTGAAACTATGTAACAGTCATTAAAATATAATCCATTCCGATGAGGTCACAGTCTTAAGTCCACTGCAGTTTAGTAATTAGTAGTAATCTGTCTGCATTAGCAATTAACATTCTCTGGAACTGGTTTGGACTCTTATTTCCATCAGTATTACCCATCCCAGCACTAATTTTTTTTTAAGGAAACAGGTGTGTTTAATATACTGCAAAGAAAGCAGTAAGGCAGGGCGTGTTGGTGCACACCTTTAATCCCAGTACTTGGGAGGTAGAGGAAGGAGGATCACTGAGTTCAAGACCAGTCTGGGACTACAGAATACCAGGTCAGCCCCAGTTAGTGACTCTCTACCACGAAAAAAACAAGCAAAGGAAAGGAAGGAAGGAGGAAAGGAAGGAAGGAGGAAAGGAAGGAAGGAAGGGAGGGAGGGAGGGAGGGAGGAAAGCAGTGGCCCAGAACTTGATGGAATGATCAACTCAATTGTAAAGTTCTAGTTTTCAGAATCATTTTATCTCTATTAGTATCACCCAGGCTGGCACTAATTTTGTTTTTAAGAAAGCAGGTGTATTTAATACAATACAAAGAAAAGGGTAGGCCCTGGAGAGACAGACTATCCCGTTAAAAAAAGAGTTTTCATAATGTTCCCTAATTCAATCAAATCAATCACAAAGTCACGTCTGTTTTCACTTTACACACATTCTCCCATTTTACCTTCTCCCAAATTCCAGGAGACAGGCATTATTATTGCTGTAACGTTCATTTTCAAGATTAGTAAGTTAAGATTTATAGACACCAAGCAACTTGCTTAACATCACTGGGCCTGTCCAGAAGGAGCCTTTACTTAATCCAGGTTAAACTGCACGAGACGCTTTCAATCTCATTAAAAGAAAGGCACAAAGCTAATTTTCCAACTAACCTTAAAGAACACAAAGACTGGGGCTAGAGAGATGGATCAGCAGTTAAGGCACTTGCTTTCAGAGTGGAAGGACCAGGGTTCAATTCCCCAGTACCCACGTAAAGCCAGGTGGCCCAAGCATCTGGAGTATAGACCTTGGCACACCCATTCTCTCTTGCTCTGCCTCTTTTTCTCACTCAAATAAGTAAAAAAGAACACAAAAATTCATGCATTCTGTACAGGTAGCAACTCAAAAAAAGTCAGTTTTTCTATCTATTCATTCCCACAAAACCACAGCCCCTTGTCAGGTGGCTTCTTTTTTGTTTCCATCCCTGTTTTCAGATACACATAACAAAACGTCTCAAGTTATCCATACCAAAGCTTTAAAATGTACCATCATCTATGTATAAGTCAAACTGAAGTAAAAACAAGGGGTGGAAGTAAAATTCTCCTGTAAATTCAGAAGCTGAACCTGAAAAGAAAAAAAAAAAAAAAAAACAAAAAACCAGAAATCCTGACGCTGTAATTGTTCTCTCTGGATCCTTTCTCCCCCAACCTTCCAGCCAAGGAAGATTAAAAATACCTAAGAGAACCGAGTTATTGTATCCTTATAGCCCATTCACGCTGCTCCGGGGGCCCTTCACGAATTTTCCCAGGTATTGGGCGACAGTGAAAAAGAAAAAAAAAAAAAAAAAAAAAAAGGCAAGAGCCAACAGCAGCCCACGGCGCCCCCGAGAATTGCTGATTCAAACAAGGAACGTCCACCAAGGGGACTCTGGTCTCCAGCTCCTGTCAATTACACAGAAGGGCCAGCTATTAAAATATTAATGGCATTGCACCGGCCCTGGAGCTGGCAAGAACAGCCTCCTGCCCCTCATCTCGGCGAGGGGAGAAAGAAAGGAAGGAAGAAACCACCACCAACCATCACCACCACCACCACCACTGTCCCCTCCATCCCAGGGCAGGAGGACGGGCGGGGTCCGGAGGATGCTAGGGCGGAGGACCAGGCTCTCCGGGTCGGTGGGGAGGGGGACAGGTGGGGAAGGCGGGGCGCGGCGCGGCCTGACAAAGGGACGTCCGCCGGGCCCCGGGGGAGGAGGAGGAGGAGGAGGAGGACGGCGGAGGAGCGGCCGGACCCGCGGGGAAGGGGACGCTTACCGAGCAGCAGCACGTTCTTCCCGGCCGGCAGCTTGGAGCGCGAGCGCGTGGACACCTCGCTGAGGATGCACGACCTAACGGGGGAGGGGGGAGAGCGGAGACGCCAGGCTGAGGCCGGGTCGCCGCGGGGTGCACGGAGCCAGCCCTGCGCTCGGGACGGGGGCGGGGGGAACGGGAGAACCCCCCGGGGACGGGAGAGAGGGGGGCCGGCCCGCCCGCCACCGGGAAGAACCAACGCCCCCCCCAACACACACACACACACAGCTCGGGAACGGCTCCTTACCACAGATTCTGCCCGTCGTCGTCGTCGGCCGCCGCGCCGCCGCTACCCGACGCCAGATCGTTGGCCGGGGCGCCGCCGGCGTACGTCGAGGCGAGTCCCGGCGGAGAAGAGCCGAACGAGCCCACTCGCCCCACGGCCGCCATCTTGGTCGGGGATCAACACGCCACTCCCCGGCACGGCTTGAATGGACACGGAGGCGACGCACGTACGCTGCTGCTACTGCTGTGGCCGCTGCTGCTGCTGCTGCTGGAAGTGGCGGCGGCCGGTGGCGGCGGTGGCGGTGGCAGCGGCGGCGGCGGCGGCGGCGGGAACCCGGATATGGGCGTTCGGAGCTCGGGAGTTTGGGGGCGGGGCCTACAGGGGCGGGGCCTGGTGGGCGGGGCCGACTCCGCGCGCGCCGGGAGCGTCCTGCGCGTGCGCTGCGGGCTGGCGGCTGCAGAGGCTGCGCGTGCGCAGTTTGAGGAGCGGCTGGGGATTTCCCTCCCTCCTCCCCCGCCCCTCTGCCAGCCCGCGCTAGTCTTGCTCTCGCGCAGTTGCTGGACGCTCGGACGCGTTGCAGGGTGGTCCTGCGCCGGCAGCCTGGGCCGTGGGCGAGCGGGGGAGGCCTGCTCTCTGCCAGCCTGTCACCCCATCGTGCTCTCGCCGTCTAGGCTCGGCTCCCCAGCCTCCCTCGTGTCCGCCGTCGCGCGCACTTGGCAGTGTTCCCGTGGTCCTGGACGTCCGCTCTCTCCTCCTAGTTGGTGATGGACGCACATCGGTGTTCTGTGGTCCTGGACGTCCGCTCTCTCCTCCTGGATGGTGATGGACGCACATCGGTGCTCTGTGGTCCTGGACGTCCGCTCTCTCCTCCTGGATGGTGATGGACGCACATCGGTGCTCTGTGGTCCTGGACGTCCGCTCTCTCCTCCTGGATGATGATGGACGCACATCGGTGCTCTGTGGTCCTGGACGTCCGCTCTCTCCTCCTGGATGGTGATGGACGCACATCGGTGTTCTGTGGTCCTGGATGTCCGCTCTCTCCTCCTGGATGACGATGGACGCACATCGGTGCTCTGTGGTCCTGGACGTCCGCTCTCTCCTCCTGGATGACGATGGACGCACATCGGTGTTCTGTGGTCCTGCACGTCCGCTCTCTCCTCCTGGATGACGATGGACGCACATCGGTGTTCTGTGGTCCTGCACGTCCGCTCTCTCCTCCTGGATGACGATGGACGCACATCGGTGTTCTGTGGTCCTGGACGTCCGCTCTCTCCTCCTGGATGACGATGGACGCACATCGGTGTTCTGTGGTCCTGGACGTCCGCTCTCTCCTCCTGGATGATGATGGACGCACATCGGTGTTCTGTGGTCCTGGACGTCCGCTCTCTCCTCCTGGATGATGATGGACGCACATTGGTGTTCTGTGGTCCTGGACGTCCGCTCTCTCCTGGATGACGATGGAAGCATATCAATGTTCCCGTGGTGCTGGACGTCCGCACTCTCTTCCTGGATGACGATGGAAGCATATCAATGTTCCCGTGGTCCTGGACGTCCGCTCTCTCTTCCTGGATGACAATGGACGCACATCGGTGTTCCCGTGGTCCTGGACGTCCTCTCTTTCCTCCTGGATGACGATGAATGCACATTGGTGTTCCTATGGTCCTGGACGTCTGCTTTCTCCACCTGTAAGATGATGAACACACATCGGTGTTCTGTGCCATGGATGTCCACTCTCCTCCTGGATGACGATGGACACACATCAGGAGCTGCTTCTCGCAGCCTCTAAACAGCTGTATGATTGACAGATATTGACAGAACTTGTTTACTTGGTGACCTTAATAGATTTTTGTTGGCTGAGACAGGGTCTGGCCTCGAACTCTTGCCTCTATAGCTGCCAAATTGCTGTGGTTATAGGTGATCGACACTTCGTACCACCAATTATTGCTAATGATTTTGTTCCTTAACCTTTCAAACAACATCTGACCAATCCCTGGAATTGGTAGACCTAATGAATGTCTATTGCTGCTGCAGAAATTCTTCATTTTGTTATGATTAGAAAACAGAACAGTGTATCTCATGCTTTCTGAGGTGCCAAGCAGGCTGGGGTTGTCCAGGTCACTGCTGTATTCAGTTCTTCATCACCTTTTTCCTCAGTGCATCCCCGCACCCCAACTTTGTTTATATACACAATTATAAGTTTATTTTCTTTTTAAAAAAGTTTTGAAAGACTTTATTAGATTAAGAGAAGGAAAGAAAAGAAAGTGCAGAGAGTTCCTGTCATGTAGTGGGCAGGAGGGAGTAAAAAGCCCATGTGGGGGCTGGAAAGATGGCTTAATGGTTAAGGTGCTTGCCTGCAAAGCAAAAGGACCCAGGTTCAATTCCCCAGGACTCACATAAATCCAGATATACAAGGTGGTACATGCATCTGGAATTCATTTGCAGGGGGTAGAGGCCCTGACATCGTGCCCATTCTTTCTCTCTCTCCCAAATAAATAAATACAAATAAAATACTAAAAAAATGAAAGAAGCCGGGCGTGGTGGCGCACGCCTTTAATCCCAGCACTTGGGAGGCAGAGGTAGGAGGATCGCCATGAGTTCAAGGCCACCCTGAGACTACAGAGTTAATTCCAGGTCAGCCTGGACCAGAGTGAGACCTTACCTCAAAAAACAAAACAAACAAACAATAAAAAAAAAAAAGAAAGAAAGAAAGCCCATGTGGGAATAAGGGAAGGGGGTCTCCATTTATATCAACCCACCTGGACTGAAACAAGGAAAGTTTGCCAGAAGCTTGAAGTTCAGAAGCCAGCCAAGAGAGCGTTAAGTTTCTTATATTTATTAGCCTCAGAAGTATTATTCTCTTTAATAATGGTATATCTTCAGATGTCCAACTATACAGTGAAATTGAGGGCAAAGTTGTATTCTTGTAATCTTATACTATCACTATGTGGCACCTTTTTTTTTTTTGAGATAGGGTCTCACTGTAGCCCAGGCTGACTTGGAATTCACTGTGTAGTCTCAGGCTGGCCCGGAACTCATAGCTGTCCTCCTACCTCTGCCTCCCGAATTCTGGGATTAAAGGCGTGCGCCACCACACCTGACTATGTGGCGCTTTTCTTTTTTTTTTTTTTTTTTTTTTTTGGTTCATTTTTTATTTATTTATTTGAGAGCGACAGACATAGAGAGAAAGACACATAGAGGGAAAGAGAGAGAATGGGCTCGCCAGGGCTTCCAGCCTCTGCAAAGGAACTCCAGACGCATGCGCCCCCTTGTGCATCTGGCTAACGTGGGACCTGGGGAACCGAGCCTCGAACCGGGGTCCTTAGGCTTCACAGGCAAGCGCTTAACCGCTAAGCCATCTCTCCAGCCCATGTGGCGCTTTTCTATTGATGGCTGATAAAGGGCCTGGGGAGATAGCCCAGTCTGTACAGTGCTTGCCTTACAAGCAGAAGGAACTGAGTTCAATCCCAAGAACCCAACTTAAAAATAGGCCGGGCGTGGTGGCGCATGCCTTTAATCCCAGCACTCGGGAGGCAGAGGTAGGAGGATTGCCATGAGTTCAAGGCCACCCTGAGATGACAGAGTTAATTCCAGGTCAGCCTGGACCAGAGTGAGACTCTACCTCGAAAAAAGAAAAAAAAAAAAAAAAAGTCAGGCATAGTGGCTGTTGCTTGTAACCCCAGCACTGGGAAGACAGAGGCAAGAGCATCACTGGGGCCGTCTGACCAGCCAGTCTAGCCTACTTGGCAAGTTCTAGGCCAGTAATCTACCTGGTCTCAAAAAAGGTGACACCTGGGGGCTGGAAAGATGGCTTAGTAGTCAAGGTGCTTGCCTGCAAAGCCAAAGAACCCAGGTTCAATTCCCCAGTACCCACATAAACCAGATACACAAAGTGGCACATGTGTCTAGAGTTCATGTGCAGTCACTGAAGGTCGTGGTGCACCCATTCTCTCTCCCCTGTCTGCATCTATTTCTCCAATAAATAAAGTTCCTTTAAGAAAAGAAAAGGTGACACCAGAAGTTGACCTCTGGCATCCAGCAAATGCAGAGGGGGTGGGTGAAGACATCAATGTAACAGTATAACAGTTAGAAAGAAGGGAACAAAGGAAGGCAATGGGAAGGGACATTATGTATATGTATGAAAGTTGTCACTAAAATGTTTTGGGGGCTGGGTATGGTGGTGCACACCTTTAATCCCCAGCACTCAGGAAGGCAAAGGTAGGAGGATTGGTATGAGTTTGAGGTCCCTCTGAGACTGCTTAGTGAATTCCAGGACAGCCTGAGCTAGAGCAAGACCTTACCTCAAAAAAAAGTTTTTATGGGGGTGCTGAAGAGTTGGCTTAGTTGTTAAGGCACTTGCCTGCAAAGCCTAACCACCTGAGCTCGATTCCCCAGGGCCCATGTAAAGCCAGATGCACAAGATGGCTCATGCATCTGGAGTTTATTTGCAGCAGCTAGAGACCCTGGCATGCCGATTCTCTCTCTGTCTTCTCTCTATCTCTCCGCTTGCAAATAAGTTAAAAAAAAAAAAAAAAAAGCTTTTAAAATGTTTTTGAAAGTGTTTTTTAAACCAGATGTGGTGGTGCATGCCCTTATTCCCAGCACTCAGGAGGCTGAGGTAGGAGGAACACTGAGTTTGAGGCCACCCTGAGACTACATAATGAATTCCAGGTTCAGCCTGAGCTAGTGTGAGACCCTACCTCAAAAAAAGGGGGGCTGGGGAGATGGCTAACAGTCAAGCACTTGCTTATGAAGCCTAAGGACCCCAGTTTGAGGCTTGATTCCCCAGGACCCACTTAAGGCAGATGCACAGTGTTAGGACTGGAGTTCAATTCCCAAGCGTACACTTAAAGGCAGATGCACAAGGTGGCACATGCATCTGTAGTTCCTTTGCAGTGGCTGGAGGCCCTGGCTTCTGGATTCTTTCTATCTACGCCCCCACCTTTCAAATAAATAAATAAATATAAATTAATTTTTTTAAGCTCATAGGCCAGGCATGGTGGCACACACCTTTAAATCCCAGCCATCAGGAGGCAGAGGTAGAAGGATCATGAGTTCAAGACCAGCCTGAGACTACGTAGTGAATTCCACTACAGCCTGGGCTACAGCGAGACCCTACCTTGAAAAATCAAACAACAACAACAACAAAAAAGAATCACAATCTACAACCTAACTTATCACTCGTCCATGATAACCCCTTGGTGGTTAGCTTAGCTGTAATATTCATACTCTTTCTTTCTCTCTCTCTCTCTCTCTCTCTCTCTTTCTCTCTCTCTCTCTCGCCTATCTTTCATTGTCTAGTCTGGCCTCAAATTCATTATGCAAGGAAAGATGACCTTGAACGGAACAGTCCTGCTCCTCCTGCCTCTATCTCCCAAGTGGTGGGATTTTTTAAGTTTTTATTTCTTTATTTGCAATGAGAGAGATAGAGACGGGTGCGTGAGGGTGGGCCCCAGGCGAGGAAGCGTATGGGCAAGGCAGGGCCTCCAGCCTCTGCAAACAAACTCCAGGTGCATGCGCCACTTTGTGCATCTGGCTTTACAAGGGTACTGGGGAATTGAAACTGAGTTATTAGGCTTTGCAAACAAATGGCTTAGCCGCTGAGCCATCTCTCCAGCCCTGCCATTGCTTTTGTTTGTTTGTTTTTTGTTTTTTCAAGGTAGGGTTTCACTCTGACCCAGGCTGACCTGGAATTCACTATGCAGTCTCAGGGTGACCTCAAACACATGAGCCAGATGCACATGGTTGCACATGTGTTTGGAGTTCATTTACAGGGACTAGAAGCCCTGGTGTGCCCATTCATTCTCTCTCTCTCTCTCTAATAAATAAATAAATATAAATAAAAATTTAAAAACTTAGAACTGGAGAGATAGCTTAGTGGTTAAGGCATTGGCCTGTAAAGCCTAAGGACCCAGGTTCGATTCCCTAGTACCCTTGTAAGCCAGGTGAAAAAAGGGGCACGTGCATCTGGAGTTTGTTTGCAATGGCTGGAGGCTCTGGTGCATCCATTTTCTATATCTGTCTGACTCTCTTTCTCTCAAAATGGATAAATTGGGGAGGGGCACATGCCTTTAATCCCGGCACTCAGGAGGCAGAGGTAGGAGAATCGCTGTGAGTTTGAGGCCACCCTGAGACTACCTACTGAATTCCAGGTCAGCCTGGGCTAAAGTGAGACCCTACCTCGAAAAACAAAAAACAACAAAAAAATGGATAATTTTTTTTCTGTTTATTTTTTATTTATTTATTTATTTTTAATTTTCACAATTTTTATTAACATTTTCCATAATTATAAAAAAATCCCATGGTAATACCCCCCCCCCGCACTTTCCCCTTTGAAATTCCACTGGATAATTTTTTTTAAAAACAGGATCCATCTTAAAAAAAATAACACTATATTTATCTGTACGCACACAATTATACACGTATCCTTTGAGAATGAATTAATTATATGCCCCTTATCCTTGCTATCTCCATTTATGAGACTACAGATTTACTTTTCCCAAAAGGCTCTGGGTTTCCTGTCATAACGCTAGGTCTTGCTGGGATATTCTTGGGGTACCCCAGATGGCCCTGTTTCTTTAGTTTGGTTTCTAATTCAACTAAACCCCAGGGCCTGGAAGCGGGGAATGGAGCAGCAGACAAGGGCTCCCCGGTCCAGCTTCTCCCGGAGCCGGGCACCTCTCTCTCCCTCCCCTGTTACATGCCCATCCTCCGCTCACTAGCACCCTCCTGGAGGCCACCCGTGGGGATTTTGACATCTCAAAATTTTTGGTTTGGCAGGCACAGAGCGCTGCTGGGAGAACCTTCTGCAGGCCTGAGCTGGGGGAGGCAGAGCCAAGTCCCCTGCCTGCTGGCGCGGTGCCCTCTGTGTTTGGGAGCTGAGACAACGCAGTGCTTCCCGGCTCGGCCCGCCAGGCTGCCTCCAGGCTCGCCCGCTGCCCCAAAAGCTGCCAGTCACAGTGGGTGGAAATGCCCCTGAAAAACCAAAACCAACCGAAAAGGGAAGTAAGCAGGATGAGCAGACCTTTAAGGTCTGACTGTATGAGCAACCCAAATCACAGAATAGCTTGGAAGAGGCCATAGAATTTATTGGTTTCCTTTTTTTCTTCCTTTCCTCCTTCCTTTTTTGATTTTTCTTTTTATTTATTTATTTATTTATTTGAGAGAGAAGCAGAGAATGGGTGGTGCACCAGAGCCTCCAGCCCCTGCAGATGAATTCCAGACGCATGTTCCCCCTTGTGCATCTGGCTAACATGGGGACTGAGGAATCGAACCAGGATCCTTAGGACCTGCGGGCAAGCTCTTTAACCACTAAGTCATCTAAACCATCTCTCCATCCCCCTTTTTTGGTTTTTTGGGGTAGGGTTTTTTTTTTTTTTTAAGTTTTTTGTTGTTGTTGTTGTTTTGTTTTTTTGAGGTAGAGTCTCACTCTAGTCCAGGCTGACCTGGAGCTCACTATATAGTCTCAGGGTGGCCTCAAACTCATGGCACTCCACCTACCTCTGCCTCCCAAGTGCTGGGATTAAAGATGTACGCCACCACGCCCGGCTCTTTTTTTAAGTTTTTTGATGTAGGGTCTTGCTCTAGCCCAGGCTGACCTGGAATTCACTACGTAGTTTCAGGGTGGCCTTGAACTCACAGCGATTCACCTACCTCTGCCTCCCAACTGCTGGGATTAAAGGCGTGTGCCACCATGGCCGGCCTGCTTACTGTCCTTCCCTTTCCTTTTCTTTCTTTTTCAGCATCTCTGACATTTGAGAGAAAACAGTGATGCATGAATGGCACTTCCTGTTCTAGAAGGTCCAACAAGAGACCCAGAGAGGAGAAGGCAGTCCCAAAGGGCTTAGTGTGGTTTTCCTCTGCATCATGCTAACCCTGTTCTAGGCATCACCTTAGAATGCATAAATTCCTGGGCTGGAGAGATGGCTTAGTAGTTAAGGCACTAGCCTGCAAAGCCTAAGGACCCAGGTTCAATTCTCTACATCCCATGTAAGCCAGATGCACATGATGGCACATGTGTCTGGAGTTCGTTTACGGTGGCTGAAGGTAGTGGCACACCCATTTTCTCTTTCTGTCTGCCTCTTCTTCTATCTCAAAGAAGTAAATAAACTGGGCGTGGTGGCACACGCCTTTAATCCCAGCACTCAGAAGGCAGACGTAGGAAGATCACAATGAGTTTGAGGCCTCCCTGAGACTACGTAGTGAATTCCAAGTCAGCCTGAGTGAGAGTGAGACCCTACCTTGAAAAAAACAAACAAAAAAAGTCAAATAAATAAATATTTTTGTTTTGTTTTTTAAGTAGGATCTCACTGTCATTCAGGCTGACCTCAAATTTGCAGTAATCCTCCTACCTCAGTTTCCCAAGTGGTAGGATTAAAGGTCTGGCCCTAACAAGATTTTTATTTTTTTACTTCAGGGGCTCTGCGTTAGGTAAAATGAGAAAAATATTAAATTTCATGCTATTTTTAGCAATGTGTTATCTTTTGTAGCTGTAGGTGATTTCGCATTCATACCAATTTAGTCTACTTTAGTCTAAAACTAATTATGGTTTCTCTTTGCTCTTATGAAAAGTAAGCCTAGAATTATAATCTATCATTCCTGGTACGGACAAAAACCATGTATTTTTTTTTCCACCTTCATGGGAAGAGGATCAGAGAATTGCCTAGTGGGAAATTTTTATATGCAAAAATTAACCTGTTATTTCATACCATTTAAGAATGAAGTATTTTGGTGGTGCATTCCTTTAATCCTGGCACTCAGGAGGCAGGTAGGAGGATGGTTGTGATTCCAAAACCACCCTGAGACTACATAGTGAATTCCAAGTCAGCCTGGGCTAAAGTGAGACCCTACCTAGAACCCCCCCAAAAAAAGAATAAACCATTTTTAGGGGCTGGAAAGATGGCTTAGCAGTTAAAGAGCAGTTAGACAGCAAAGCCTGAGGACCCAGCTTTGATTCCCCAGCATCCACGTAAGCCAGATGCACTAGGTGGCACGTGCATCTGGAGTTTGTCTGCAATAGCTGGAGACGCTGGCACACCCATTCGCTCACTCTATCTGCCTCTCTCTCTCTCAAGTCAATGAATATTTTTAAAAGGCATAAAGCATAAAGATATTTCAGGAAATTTTATTTTTATTTATTTATTTGAGAGAGAGAAAAGAGACAGGTAAAGAGAGAGAAAGAGTAGGCTCTCCTGGGGCTCCTGTCACTGCAAACAAACTCCAGATGTATGCACCACTCTGTGCATCTGGCTTTACATGGAAGCTGGGCGTGGTGGCACTCGGGAGGCAGAGAAAGGAGAATCCCTGTGAGTTTAAGGCCACCCTGAGACTATAGCAAATTCCAGGTCAGCCTGTGTTAGAGTGAAACCCTATCTCAAAGAAAAGAAAAAAGAAAGAAAGAAAGAAAGAAAAATAAGAGGGAAAACATCAAATTCTGTAGCTCCAAGCCCAGCTGTAACCAGTGACAAGTCTCCAAGTCAATTCTGACCAGTGACAAGTGTCTGGAGTTCCAATTCCGCCCCTCCAGCTAGGCTACTCACAGCCCCAGCAAACTTCATCTGGTGCCAGCAGCTCTCCTTGGCAGCCATCCCATAGTGCTGGCATCTCCACTGGGTCTCCATTGCAACCATGGTTCATCCCCAGGGCTCCACTGGGCTCCATGCAGGAGGTTCAACATGCTGCTTCACAGTGCCAGTGCCATTTCCAAAATATAAAATTGTGTTGCAAATTCCATGACCCTCTTTCCTGCATTTCTTTATTTTGGGGGGGGGGGTGGCCAGAATCTCCACCCATTATATTCATTTTGTTCATTTATATTGTGTAGCTGCCTAGAAACATTTAAAATAATTTCAATGGACACAAAATATATAAGTAAATATAATTTAGATGTAGCAGGAAAAAAAGAGCAAAAAAACCAAATAGCAAAAAACCAGAAATAAGGTAGGTGCAAGACTGTTTCCCTGTGATGTTCCTACAGTTAAAATAAGTCCCTTGTGACAGGGCAAAGAGGGATGAACCTTCTGGCTGAATCTGACTGGAAATTCGGGAGTGCTTTGAACTGGGAATGGTGACATCAGGCTAGACTCCTAACATGGAAAGACCCTCAAGCTTTGCAACAGACCGAGACAAATTCCCATGGAAATTTCCTCATAATACTCCATAGATTTCTTGCTTCTGAAACAGGTTCAACTTCTTTTTTTTTTTTTAATTTTATTAACAACTTCCATGATTATAAAAAATATCCCATGGTAATGCCCTCCCGCCCCTTTCCTGCATTTCTTATACTCCATAATACCAGGTGGGCTGCCAGTTTGTTAATCCAGGCAGGCGTAATGCAGACTTTGAAGAACAGGACACTCCTTTAGCATTCAGGCCCCTTCAAAAGAGTCTACATTCTTTCTGTTGTCCCAATGCAGGCCAGCTGGCCCAATCTCAATGGTTGTAATCTCTCAAAGAATTTCAGCCAAACAGGCAGCAGTTTCAGTCCAAATATTTCGTATTTTTGTGTATGTGTGTGCCATATCCCTCTGCTCACACCAGTCCTTTTTTTTTTTTTTTTAATTTGAGAGCGACAGACACAGAGAGAAAGACAGATAGAGGGAGAGAGAGAGAATGGGCACGCCAGGGCTTCCAGCCTCTGCTAACGAACTCCAGACGCGTGTACCCCCTTGTGCATCTGGCTAACGTGGGACCTGGGGAACCGAGCCTCGAACCGGGGTCCTTAGGCTTCACAGGCAAGCGCTTAACCGCTAAGCCATCTCTCCAGCCCACCAGTCCATTTCTATACAATGCAACCCTGCACAGGTTCCCAGGACACAGGCAAGCAGAATGCAGAAAGCCTTGCACACAAAGTGCTTCTAGCCCAGTCCAGGCAAAGCTCTTTCTTATCCTCACAAGCCAATCCTGACAGTACATAGTTCTTATTGTATTCAGGTCTTTCAACTCTGACCAGAATGTCCATCAAGCTTTACCTACAGCACTGCAAGGTGTCTCTTGGGCCAAGTTTTCAAATTCATCCACATTCCTCCTACAAAAGGCCAAAGCCACAGAATCAGGTTTCTAGCAGTAAGGACACCACTTCTCGGTACCAGTTTTACTGATGCAGTTAGGTTCGCATTGCTGGTAGGAAACACCTGACCAAGAGCAGCATATGAAGAAAAGGGGTTTATATTGGTTTACTGACTCAGGGGGAAGCTCCATGATGCCAGGGGGAAAAGATGGCATGAGCAGAGGACGGACATCACCTCCTGGCCATCATCAGATGGACAGCAGCAACAGGAGAGTGTGCTCCCCAACTTTTTTAAAGTAAAAAAAAAATAGGGCTGGAGAGATGACTTAGCAGTTAAGGTGCTTGCCTCCAAAGCCTAAAACCTCAGTTCAATTCCCCAGAACCCACATAAACCAGATGCACATGGTGGCGCATGCACCTGGCTAGATGCTCTGGTGTGCTCATTCTCCCTCTCCTGCTCTCTCTTTCTCTCTCCCATAAATAAATAAATAAATAAATAAATAAATAAATAAATAAATAAATAAATAAAATAAGCTGGACATAGTGGTGCATGCCTTTAATCCCAACCCTCAGGAGGCAGAGGTAGGAGGATCACTGTGTTTGAGGGCAGCCTGGGTCTACAGAGTGAGTGCCAGGTCAGCCTAGGATAGAGTAAGAACCTACCTTGAAGAAAAAAAAAAAAAAAAAAATCCACAGATTGAGACTTGAAGTGAGCTTCTCAAACTCCCTCTTGCCTCCTTGGGCAAGAGCTATGTCTTCCTTCCTTTTCTTAATGTTCTCCCTCTTTAAAGCTCTAAATTAGAGCTGGGCGTGGTGGTGCATATCTTTAATCCCAGTACTTGGGTGGGAGAGGTAGGAAGATCGCAGTGAGTTCGAGGCCACCCTGACACTACAGAGTGAATTCCAGGTCAGCCTGGGCTAGAGTGAAACACTACCTCAAAAAACAAACAAACAGGGCTGGAGAGATGGCTTAGCAGTTAAGCACTGGCCTGTGAAGCCTAAGGACCCCGATTCGAGGCTCGGTTCCCCAGGTCCCACGTTAGCCAGATGCACAAGGGGGCGCACGCGTCTGGAGTTCGTTTGCAGAGGCTGGAAGCCCTGGCGCGCCCATTCTCTCTCTCTCCCTCTATCTGTCTTTCTCTCTGTGTCTGTCGCTCTCAAATAAATAAATTTAAAAAAAACAAACAAAAAATCTCTAAGCTATACTAAAATCTTTTTTTAATGTTATTTATTTATTTGAGAGAGAGCAGAGGCACAGAGAGAGAATAGGCACACCAGGGCCTCCAGATGCATGCACCACCTTGTCCATCTGGCTTAAGTGGATACTGGAGAACTGAACCTGAGTCCTTGGGCTTTGCAGGCAAATACTTTAAGAGCTAAGCCATCCCTCAAACCCATAACATCTTTTTTGTTGTTGTTTTTGTTTTTTGTTTTTTGACATAGGGTCTCACTCTGGGCCAGGCTCACCATCCGCCATGCCTGACTTTTTTCAAAAAAAGTTTTTTGAGGTAAGGTCTTACTGTAGCCCAGGCTGACCTGGGCTGTGTAGTCTCAAGTTGGTCTCAAACTCACAGCGATCCTCCTACCTCTGCCTCCTGAGTGCTGGGATTGAAGGTGTGCACCACCACGCCCAGCTAGATGTGTAGCCAGACTGGCCTTGAACTCCTGATATTGCCTCTTCAGCAATATCCTACCAATGTGTACCACCACAAATGGCAATAATCATAATCATATTATCATGTTGTTGGGAGAGACGAGGTTTCCTTGCTTAGCTCAAGCTGGTTCGGGACTCCACGTAGCTCAGTGCGAATCCTTTCTTTGCTTTCCCTTCAGCGGGCTCATGACCTGGAAAGCCCATCACAGAGCAGCGACTGGCTCCAGCAAGCCATTGCATAATGCCCTTGTGTTCCGGGCTCCTGAGCAGCTGCTCTGGAGGTGGGTGGAAAGAACTTACCACTGCAGTTTTTATAACTCATTCGGGAGCAAGAGTTATTTTAGGGCACAGTACTGTAAAAGTTCTCTAGCCTGGGTTGGTATTGCTGATGGTGGTGGTGAGGAACATCTTCAGCCCTTTCGGGACATGAAGGGCTTGTCTCTTCCTTTTCCGCTGCTATCCACAAGGAAGCAGGAAGTGTTCACTGTCCACTATTCACTTCCAGAGAGGTTTTCATGTACTAACCACAGCCTGGAGTTGTGGGGTTTTTTGTTTGTTTTGTTTTGGGGGGGATTTTTTCGAGGTAGGGTCTTGCTCTAGCCCAGGCTGACCTGGAATTCACTATGTCGCCTCAGGGTGGCCTTGAACTCACAGCGATCCTCCTACCTCCACCTCCCCAGTGCTGGGATTAAAGACATTCACCACCACACAAAGCTTAATTATTATTATTTATTTATTTTTGGTTTTTTTGAGGTAGGGTTTCACTGTAGCTCAGGCTCTCCTGGAACTCACTATGTAGTCTCAGGGTGGCCTTGAACTCACGGCGATCCTCCTACCTCTGCCTCCTGAGTGCTGGGATTAAAGGTGTGTGCCACCACACCCAGCATTTTTTTTCCCAAATTTTTATTAACATCTATTATGATTATAAAAATAATCCCAGGGTTATACCCTCCCTCCCCCCACTTTCCCCTTTGAAATTCCATTCTCCATCATATCTCCTCCCCATCTCAATCAGTCTCTCTTTTATTTTGATGTCATGATCTTTTCCTCCTCTTATGATGGTCTTGTGTAGGTAGTGTCAGGCACGGTGAGGTCATGGATATCCAGGCCATTTTATGTCTGGAGGGAGCACGTTGTAAGGAGTCCTACCCTGCCTTTGGCTCTTACTTTCTTTCCACCACCTCTTCTGCATTAGACCCTGAGCCTTGGAAGGTGTGGTAGAGATATTTCAGTACTGAGCACTGCAGTCACTTCTTTCCTGCACCATGATGCCTTCTGAGTCATCCCAAGGTCACTGCCATCTGAAGAGAGAAGATTCTCTACCCAAAGTGAGAGTAACATTAATATAAGGGTGTGAACATTAACAGAAGTGCTTACTGAGCAGTTTCATAAGCATAGTATATACATTTAGCCAGACAGCAGCAGACGTTACACCCCTAGGGCTCATGACTGCCCCTGTTATAGGTTTTCAGTATCAGGGATGTATTCCCTCCCATGGAGCGGGCCTCCAGTCCAATTAGAGGGCAGCTGGTTTCCACCATGAATAGTCGTGCCACTATTGCACCTGTTACACCCAGCTTTTAATTAATTTTTTTTTTTTTTTTGGATTTTTCAAGGTAGGGTCTCACTGTAGCCCAGGCTGCTAATTAATTTCTTTTTGATGAGAGAGAGAGAGAGAATGGGCGTGCCAGGGCCTCCAGGCACTGCAATCAAGCTCCAGATACATGCGCCCCCTAGTGCACATGTGTGACCTTGCATGCTTCCGGCACTGTGTGCCACTGTGCAGCTGGCTTACGTGGGACCTGGAGATTCAAATGTGAGTCCTTAGCCTTCATAGGCAAGTACCTTAACTGCTAAGCTATCTCTCCAGCCCTGTCGGTTTTTTAATATTTTATTTTTATGTATTTATTTGAGAGAGAGAAAGGCAGATAGAAATGAGCACGCCAGGACCTCCAGGCACTGCAAATGAACTCCAGACACATGTGTCACCTTCTGTATCTGGCTCAACATGTGTACTGGGGAATTGAACCTGTGTCCTTTGGCTTGGCAGGCAAGTGTCTTAACCACTAAGCCACACCTCTCCAGCCCCCTAATTTTTTTTTTTTAACATTAAGTTGTCAACCTGGAGTTTTAAAGCACTACAATTTGATTTGGAGTGTCTTCCTGCTTTTTGGCCTTTGTTTCTTAAGACAAAATTAATCTTCCTGAGTGGGGCATGCTGGAACAAGCCTTTAATCACAGGCAGAGGTAGGAGGATCACTGTGAGTTTGAGGCCATCCTGAGACTCCATAGTGAATTCCAGGTCAGCCTGGGCTAGAGCAAGACCCTACCTCAAAAAACAAAAAAATAATATTCCTGGGGCTGGAGAGATTGTTCAGTGGTTAAGGCACTTGCCTGCAAAGTCCAAGAACGGGAGTTTGATTGCCCCTACCCCCAGTACCCTTGTAAAGCTAGATGCGCAAAGTAGCAATGCATCTGGAGTTCATTTGCAGCAGCTAGAAGTCCTGGCAAACCCATTCTCCTCTGTCTCTCTGTCTCACTCTGCTTACAACTAAAAATTTAAAAATTCTTTTAAAAATTAATATTCCTAGCTGGGCGTGGTGGCGCACGCCTTTAATCCCAGCACTTGGGAGGCAGAGGTAGGAGGATCACCATGAGTTCGAAGGCACCCTGAGACTACAGAGTTAATTCCAGGTCAGCCTGGACCAGAGTGAGACCCTACCTCAAAAAAATAAAACAAGACAAAAAAATTAATATTCCTATATGAGCATGATGGTGCACGTCTTTAATCCCAGCAGCTGGAAGGCAGATGCAGGAGGATCACCGTGAATTGGTGGCCAGCCTGAGAATTTCATGTCAGCCTCAGCCAGAGAGAGACCCAACCTCGGAAAAACAAAAACAAACAAAGTAATAAGAAAAGAGAAACACTAGTCACCCCCACCCCCCGGAGTTTTGGGGTTTTTTTTTTTTGTTTTGTTTTGTTTTCAGGTAGTCAGGGACAGAATCCCAAAGAGGAAACAAAGAGCCGCAAGTCTGTCTGTCCTGGCAAAACTGAAACTTGGGTCTGATTGTCTCGTCCAAACAGCCGCAGAGACAGGCCTGCAGAATCTTCCTCAGCTCAGCCTCTCCAGATGAGCCCAGGAGCCGATCAGATCTTGGCTCCCCCTTGAGTCCATGAACCATGCGGGTCTCTGCTTGCTGACCTGTGTGTGATGATGAGGTTCTCCCTGACTGGATGTCTCATCTCTATAGAGGAGACCGGACCTCCCTCCCTCTCCTTCGGCCCTGTGAGCAGCCCTGAGCATATTTATAAGCTGGACTGTATAGGGGGAGCAAGGCTCTCAGTTAGGTATTTTTCTGCCTGCCTTCTGTTTGTCATGATTTGGGGAACCTTCTCACTTTGATTGTATGTAAGATTTCTTTGATCTCTAAGTCCTTCACTATTTTCTTCCTTCCTTCCTTCCTTCCTTCCTTCCTTCCTTTCTTTCTTTCTTTCTTTCTTTCTCCCGAGGTCTTGATGTAGTCCAGGCTGAACTGGAATTCACTCTGAACTCTCGGGCTGGCCTGGAACTCGTGGTGACCCTCTGCCTCCCAGCTTCTGGGATTAAAGGTGTGCACCACCACACCGGCCTTCACTACTCTGAATCTTCCCTGGTCTTTTAATCGGAGGGGACTTTCTGGTTCTTATGCTTTGCCATCCATGTGTGGGTGTCTTGCAGCCTCCCTTCTCCCTTTCCGGCCAAACAAGAAGTATTTCAGCTAGTTTCCTCCCTGGATTTTAATTCACCGGAAATAAACTCCGCTGTATCTAATTTCTCCCTAAATAAACTCAACAACTCATAGTATGTGCTTCTCAAGTCCATCTTTATCAATTCCTTGTTAAATAGGATACAGACCCAAAAATTGGGGTTCACAAGTCTGGGAGACCACCTCCAAAATCCTCAAAATCCTGCACCACTAGTTTTACTTTAGGTTTTTTTTTTTTTTTTTAATGTTTTTATTTAGTTGCAAGCAGAAAGAAAGGAGAGAGAGAGGGAAGAGAATGGGTGCACCAGAGCCTCTAGCCACTGCAAGTGAAGTCCAGATGCATGGGCCACCTTGTGCATCTGGCTTTATGGGTACTGGGTCTTTACAGGTTGCCCACTGGTTAAGGCACTTGCCTACAAAGTGTAAGGATCCAGGTTCGACTCTCCAGTACCCACAATAAGCGAGATGCACATGGTGGTGCATGCATCTGGAATTCGTTTGCAGTGGCTAGTCCCTGGAGTGCCCATTCTCTCTCTCTCAAATAAGTACATTAAAAAAAATATTTTTAAAGATAAATGTGATGTTCTTTGTCCCCAATTAACCCATGGCATCACAAGGAATAGAGTTCTCTTATTTTGTTATTTTGTTCATATGTGTACGTGGTATATGCATGTATGTAGGTATATATGTGGAAACGTGTGCATGTGTGTAAGGCCCTAGGCCGACATCAGGTGTCTTCTCTTCCCACCTTTTTTTTTTTTTTTTTGCACGTGTGTAGTATGCGTGGTCTGGTATGTGTGTGTGTGTCTGTGCAGATGTGCATGCCCCGTGTGAATGTGCATGGGGGCCAGAGCAGAGTGCGGAGCGTCCTCTTCTGTCACGCACTCGCACAGTTCCTTGAACTTCTCATCTCCTGCCTCCTCGTCTGGACATTGCAGAGATGAGCCGCCACACCTGCTTTTTGTGGTGCTGCAAATGGTACTTCACACAAGCCAGGCCAGCGCGCTACAGGCTGAGCTCCAGCCCTGGCACGATCTCGTTCTTCCTTCCTTCCTTCCCTCCTTCCTTCCTTCCCCCCTTCCTTCCTTCCTTCCTTCCTTCCTTCCTTCCTTCCTTCCTTCCTTCCTTCCTTCCTTCCCTCTCTCCCTCCCTCCCTCCCTCCTCCTTCCCTTCCCTTCCTTTCCTCTTCCTTCCTTCCTTCCTCCCTCCCTCCCTCCCTCCCTCCCTCCCTCCCTCCCTTCCTCCCTCCCTTCCTTCCTTCCTTTCTTTCTTTGAGGCAGGGTCTCACTCTAGCCCAGGCTGACCTGGAATTCACTATGGAGTCTCAGTCTGGCCTCAAACTCACTGCGATCCTCCTACCTCTGCTTCCCAAGTGCTGGGATTAAAGGACTTTTGAAAAACCACTTTTGGCCAGTCATGGTGATGCATGCACATCTTTAGTTCAAGCACTTGGGAGGCTGAGGTAAGAGGATCACTGAGAGTTCAAGGCCAGCTTGAATCTAATTCCAGGTCAGCCTGAGGTAGAGCAAGAGACCCTTCTTCAAAAAACAAACAAACAAACAAACAAAGAAAAAAAGCCAGATGTGGTGGCGCACGCCTTTAATCCCAGCCACTGGGAGGCAGAGGTAGGAGGATCACCGTGAGTTTGAGGCCACCCTAAGACTACATAGTGAATTCCAAGTCAGCTTGGACTAGAGTAAAACTCTACCTCAAACAAACAAACAAACAAAAAAAAAAAAAAAAGAGAGAGAGAGCCGGGCGTGGTGGCGCATGCCTTTAATCCCAGCACTCGAGAGGCAGAGGTAGGAGGATTGCCATGAGTTCAAGGCCACCCTGAGATGGCAGAGTTAATTCCAGGTCAGCCTGGACCAGAGTGAGACCCTACCTCGAAAGACCAAAAAAAAAAAAAAAAAAAAAAGAGAGAGAATATTTTTGCCTTGCAAGGTGTGTTTGACTTTAAGTAGCAGCAATGGCTACTGCATTAGCAAGGGAGCAAAAGAAAACCTCACCGTTTGTCATTCCCATCCCCCACCGCCAGTCGAATGGAGAAGAAATGACATCACCCTCTCCCTAGAGTCAGCACAAGTCTGGGCAGAAGATGACACCTTTGACATGTCACTGAAAATGGAGATGGCAGCGTTCACAAGTCCCAGGGAGGAAAAAGGGCTCTGCCTCCCTGGTCAACCGGTGGCGATGCTAAGTGCTTGGAAGTACTTCCAGTGAGTGAGAGGTGCCCAGCATGGCGTCTGCTGCCCCACCAGAGCTCTTGTGACAAATTAGAGTCCCAACGCATACTGCCCTAACGCTCCTGAAAAGGAAGGGGGAAAAAAAATTTCATTTTCTTGGTAAAAACAGTTCATCTTAGCTGGGCATAGTGGCGCACGCCTTTAATCCCAGCACTCAGAAGGCAGAGGTAGGAGGATGGCTGTGAGTTTGTTGCTTGCCACACAAGCACTGGCCTCAGTTCCAATGCCCAGCACCCGTGTACGTGCCCAACATGGCAGCATGTGCCTGTAATAGCACTGGAAAGGCAGAGACAGGAGGATCCCTAGGGCTTGCTGGCCAGCTACTGTAGTTCATTCAGTGACATCACTGAGATTCTATCTCAAAAAAACAACAAGGGGAAGAGGGGGCTGGGGAGATGGCTTAGTGGTTAGGGCGTTTTGCCTGCAAAGCCAAAGGATCCCAGTGCGACTCTCCAGGGCCCACGTAAGCCAGATGCACAAGGTGGCGCATGCACCTGGAGTTCGTTTGCAGTGGCTGGAGGCCCGGCGCAGCATTCTCTCTCTCTCTCTCTCTCTCTCTCTCGACCTCTCTCTCTCTCTCTTATCTCTTTTTCTCTCTCAAATAAATAAATAAAATATTAAGAAAAAACCCAACAACAACAAGATGGAGAAGTGACTGAAGAAGAGGCCCAATGTGGACCTCTATGCCTACAAATGTGCACACAACCAAAAACTAATGAGCCCAAAAGTCCGGGGCCTCTGTTACATGTCTGCTGCAGTCAGGTTCACATCGCTGGCAGAAAACACCCGACCAAGAGCAGCTTGTGGGAAAAAAAGGCTTATTTTGGCTTACAGACTCAAGGGGAAGCTCCACGATGGCAGGGGGAAACAAATAAAATAAATAAATTAGTTAAATTAAATTTGAAAAAAGAAAACCCAAAAGAACAAACAAACAAACAAACAAAATACTGTGCCAAGGTGAAAAACTCTCAGAGCTTTTAGCTAGGGTCAGTCATGGGAAAGCATACTACAAAAATCATCTTCCATGGGCTGGAGAGATGGCTTAGCGGTTAAGCGCTTGCCTGTGAAGCCTAAGGACCCCGGTTCGAGGCTCGGTTCCCCAGGTCCCACGTTAGCCAGATGCACAAGGGGGCGCACGCGTCTGGAGTTCGTTTGCAGAGGCTGGAAGCCCTGGCTCGCCCATTCTCTCTCTCTCCCTCTATCTGTCTTTCTCTCTGTCTGTCACTCTCAAATAAATAAATTTAAAAAAAAAAAAAAATCATCTTCCATAAACAAATTAGTAAATAAATAAATAACAAAAAAACAAAAAGGGGGGGCTGGAGAGATGGCTTAACAGTTAAGCGCTTGCCTGTGAAGCCTAAGGACCCCGGCTCGAGGCTCGATTCCCCAGGAACCATGTAAGCCACATGCACAAGCTGGCACATACATCTGGAGTTCTTTTGCACTGGCTGGAGGTCATGGCGTGCCCATTCTCTCCCTCTCTCTCTGCCTCCTTCTCTCTGTCTGTTGCTCTCAAATAAGGAAATAAAATCGAACAACAACAAAAACCACAGAGGTGGTCAGCAAATGGCTATTAAGAGGCTAAAGGCAGGCCAAGGTGCCTTAGCTGTGGGTCTGTAACACTCCATCTCTCTGTGATCAGTGGAGTTCTACCAGTCCATTTGTCCTGGTTCCCAGTAGATGCAACACTTTTCGGGAACTTGGGTTCACAGTTATTAAGGCCACCTTCTTCCAACGGCCTTCCACGGAAGTCTGTGACTTCGTGATGACTCTCCTTGGCCGTGGAGCCAGAGGCCAGGCCTGCCGGCCCAGAGATCAGAATCCTCCAGCTTGCAGACACCCTAGAGGTGATGTCGCTCCACACCCTGCTTGCTGTTTGCAGATAAGGAAACTGAATCTCAAAGCAGCAAAGTCACTTGTCGCTGTTGGCAGTTATCCACCGCTTGTCCCAGACACCGGTGTCAGACCTCGACAAACTCTCTCTGACAGCCCGGCCGCCGGCTGGCCCAGATCTGGCCAGGCCCTTGGACTCCGGCTTGGCTGTTTTTAGAAATGAGCTGATGTCATGACAGAGAAGAGGAACTGGCCAAAGAGCAGAGTGCTCAGCCTGAGGGAGGCCAAGTTCTTCCGGTTCTTTGGAACCCAAAAGCCATCTCCTTCCTCAACATGTTATTACACACAGGGCGACAAAGTCTCTTTTCCTATATTGGGAAGAACCAGGAGGCTTGGTAGAGTGCTTGGGAGCAGAAATAGCCGGGCGTGGTGGCGCACGCCTTTAATCCCAGCACTCAGGTGGCAGAGGTAGGAGGACTGCCATGAGTTCAAGGCCACCCTGAAACTCCATAGTGAATTCCATATCAACCTTGAAAAAAAAAAGAAGAAGAAGAAGAAAGAAAGAAACCTTCAGACAGAGGGAAGCCAGTGCACTGGGTGAGAGTGAATGAATCAACCCCCACCAGGGGCTGCAGATGGGTCTCAGTGGGTAGTGTTTGCCAGCATGCATGAAGCCCTGAGTTCTGCCTCCAGCACTGCATAAACAGAGCATTACAGTGATTTTCTCTCTCTTCATTCACTTTAGAGAGAGAGAGAGAGAGAGAGAGAGAAAATTGGCGTGCCAGGGCCTCAACCACTGCACTTGACCTCCAGACGCTTGCGCCACCTAGTGGGCATGTGCAACCTTGCGCTTGCCTCACCTTTGCGCATCTGGCTTACGTGGGATCTGGAGAGTCGAACACGGGTCCTTAGGCTTCACAGGTGAGTTCCTTAACCGCTAAGCCACCCCCGCAACCCATGCAGTTATCTTCTCATTAGGACAAAATACCTGCCAGCAGCACCACAGGGGAGGAGAGGGTTTCATTCAGCTTACAGTCCTGGGGAAGCTTCGTCATAGCAGGAAAAGCAGTGACGTGGCAAGACAGCCGGGGAAGAAAGCAGTCTGCGGGAGCAAGCGCACACTGGCAGCACCTCAAGGCCTGCCTCCAGTGACAGACCGCCGGCAGCAAGACTCCACCTCCCAAACGGCCACCAGCTGGGGAGAATGAGACCTAATCACAAACATGGGCGGCTACGGGCGACATTTCGCGTGGAAGCCACAACACAGGGCACGGGTGTACATGCCTGTAAATCCCAGCACTGGGGAGGTAGGGGCAGACAGATGAGAAGTCCAGGGTTTAGGCTGGAGCGATGGCTCAGTGGTTAAGGTACATGCTTGCAAAGCCTAATGACCGGGGCTCAATACCCCAGTACCCACACAAAGCCAAATGCACAAAGTGGTGTGTGCAGCTGGAGTTCATGTGCAGTGGCTAGAGGCCCTGGTGTGCCCATTCACACTGTCTGCCTCTCTTCTCTCTCTCTCTCTACTTGCAAATACATAAATATTTTTAAATAAATATATGTTTTTTTAAAGTTCAAGGTTATCCTCATCTACACAGCAAGTTTGAAGCAAGCCTGGACTACATGCAACAAATAGATAGATTATAGATGAATGGATGGAGAGAGAGAGAAAATAAATCCAATACCCATAAAAGCAAAATACTACTTTCCTTGCTTGTTGAATGAATACATGAGCACTGGCTCAGCAGTTAAGAAGTTTGCCTGTGAAGTCAAAGGACCGAGGTTCAAGTCCCCAGGACCCACGTAAGCCAGATGCACAAGGTGGCGCATGCGTCTGCAATTCGTTTTCAGCAGCTGAAAGCCCTGGTGCATCTATTCTCTCTCTTGCTCTCTCTTGCTCTCTCTTGATCTTTCTCTCTCTCATTCATAAATAAATAAATAAATAAATAAATAAATAAATAAACAAAATCCTGGCCTCAGGACCTGTGCTAGGGCTGTGGTGGCAGGAGCAGGAGAATGCTTGCTCCTGACGTCTCCATCTGCCAAGAAGCAGAGATGCAACAGGAAGTAAGGCTGGACTATAAGCCTCAAGGCCCGCCCCCTCAGAGTTCCACTTCCAGCTAGGCTCCTCCTCTTAAAGGCTCCACAGCAGCACTGCCAAGTGTTCAAAGCCTGTGGGGGACATCCTGTGTTCAAAACATCACCAACTCAAGATGGCGTAGCCTTCTGAACAGTAAGGGTGGGAAAACTGTTGTGAGAAACCAGCATTGTAGACACAAATTGGTAGAAATGTTAGGATTCTGGTTTTACATGTTTGTAGGCTAGCTCTAACTACACTCTACATTCAAAAGCTAAAAGAGAAATTGGCATGATAGAGGACACCCTTAATCCCAGCACTTGGGAGGCAGAGGTAGGAGGATCACCATGAGTTCCAGGCCAGCCTGAGACTGCAGAGTGAGTTCCAGGTCAGCCAGGGCTAGAGCAAGACCCTACCTCAAAATCCAAATAAAATAAAATAAAAATATATAAATAAAAAATAAAATGAAATAGAAGCTGGAGAAATGGCTTAGTGGTTAAGGCACTTGCCTGCAAAGCCAAAGGACCTAGGCTCAATTTCCCAGGACCCACGTAAGTCAGATGCACAAAGGGGCACATGTGTCTGAAGTTCATTTGCAGCAGATGGAAGTCCTGGTGTGCTCACTCTCTCTCTCTTCCCGTATTTCTCTCTCACTCGGGAGGAAGAGGTAGGTGGATCACTATGAGCTCAAGGCCACCCTGAGACTACATAGTAAATTCCAGGATATCCTGAGCTAGAGTGAGACCCTACCACGAAAGCACAAAATAAATAAATAAATAGAAAAAGAAAAAGAGGGGCTGGAGGGATGGCTTAGCAGTCAAGGTATTTGCCTACAAAGCCAAAGGACCCAGGTTTTATTCCTCAGGACCCATGTTAGCCAGATGTACAAGGGGGCACACGTGTCTGGAGTTCATTTGCAGTGGCTGGAGGCCTGACATGCCCATTCTCTCTTTTTCTTTCTCTCTCCCTCTCCATCTTTCTCTGTCAAATAAATAAAAATATTTTTTAGAAAAGAAAATATTTTTTTAATTTATTTAAAAAATAAATAAACAAATAAATAAAATAAGGGCTGGGTGTGGTGGTGCATGCCTTTAGTCCCAGCAGTCAGAAGGCAGAGATAGGAGGATTGCCATGAGTTCAAGGCCGCCCTGAGACTACATAGTGAATTCCAGGCCAGCCTGGGCCTGGGTGAGACCCTACCTTGAAAAACCAATAAATAAATAAATAAGACAAATAAAAACAAAACAGGTTGGGAGCAATGGCTTCAAGGTTAAAGGCTCTTGCTTGTAAAGCCTGAGGGCCTGGGTTCAAGTCCACAGTACCTGTGTAAAGCCATATGTACAAGGTGGCGCATGCACCTGTTCACTTGCAGCAGCTGGAGGCTTTGGCATGCCTACCACCCTCTCACTCAAATAAGTAAACAGAATATTTTTGAAATTTTATTATTCATTTATTTATTTATTTGGTTTTTCGAGATAGGGTCTCACTCTAGCCCAGGCTGACCTGGAATTCACTATGTAGTCCCAGGGTGGCCTTGAACTCATGGCGATTCTACTACCTCTGCCTCCCGAGTGCTGGGATTAAAGGTCTGCGCCACCATGCCCGGCTCTTTTTTTTTTTTTTTTTTTTGAGGCTGGCATGGCAGTGCACTTTAATTCCAAAACTCAAGGAGGAGAGATAGGAGATTCGCCATGAGTTTTGAGGCCAACCTGAGGCTACAGAGTAAATTCCAGGTTGTCAGCCTGGGCTAGCGTGAGACCGACTGTACCTCGTAAAGCCACTCTGGCCCAGGCTGACCTGGAAATCACTCTACAGTCTCTGGCTACCCTAGAAGTCACAGAGATCCTCCAGCTCTGCTTCCCAAGTGCCGGGATTAAAGGCCTGTGCCACACGCTCTGCTAAAAAATACCAGAAAAAAAAAAATCCAGGGCTGAAAGGCAGAAGTCAAATTGTATAAAATTTAGACAACAGTTCAAAAACATAGAGTGGAAGACAAATTCGCAGTAGGGAACACAAGAAGGTTATTCCTCTGTCCTGCAAAAGAAATTGGAGGTAGGCCATGAAAAGATAAAACGGCAGTGCCACTGAGCCCTCAGATATCCTTTAGTATGTTCTTTTTAAAAAATTTTTTATTTATTAGAGACAGAGAGAGGGAGGGAGAATGGGCACACCAGGGCCTCCAGTCACTGCAAGCAAACTCCAGACACATGCGCCACCATGAGCATCTGGCTTACGTGGGACCTGGAGAATCGAACCTGGGTCCTTAGGCTTCACAGGCAAGAGCCTTAACCACTAAGCCATCTACTCTTTTGATCCTGCTGTTCTTGGCACATCCTTTGCCACCATGGTACGACAGAGTAATAATCGATCCAGTGATTATTCCTACGTTCTAGGCAGGAAGAAGAAAGGACAGATAAAAAACACAAAGTAAAATCAGGCTGGCGAGATGGCTCAGCAGTTAAGGCACTTTATTGCAAAAACTGACAACCGGGGTTCAGTTCACCAGTCCCTACGTAGAGCCAGCTGCACAAGGTGACGCACTGGGGTTCGTTTGCAGTGGCAGGAGGCCCTGGCGTGCCCATTCTGTCTCTCTCCCTCTCTCTCCTTACAAATAAAAATAGTTTCAGAGCTGGAGAGATGGCTTAGCAGTTAAAGTGTTTGCCTGCAAAGCCAGAGGATCCCTGTTCTTACATAGGTCCTGGGGAATTGAACTTGGATCCTTTGGCTCTGCAGACAAGCGCCTTAACCGCTAAGCCACCTCTCCTGCCCCCAATATATCTTTTTTAATGTGAACTATTTCCTAGGAAGACATGAGCTTATAGCTTGAAAGAGGACTTTAGATGCCTGCAGTAATAACTTCTGACATGTTTGAGTATGTGACGTGTACATGCATGCAGGCTGCTCTGTGTGGCATGTGTGTGGAAGCCAGCTGTGGACAAGGGTCATCCTCGACGACTCCTCACCTTTCTCATCGAGCCAGGACCTCTCACTGAACCTCGAGCTCACCAATGAGACAAGACTGTTTCATCAGTGATCCCTAGAGGTCTTTTTGTTCCTGTCTCCCCAGCACTGAGATTAAAGGTGAACACTGCCACGTCCAGTGTTTTATGAGGGTGCTTAGGTTTCGAACTCAGCTCCTCGAGCTTGGCCAGCAAGCACTTTACCCACTGAGTCATCTCCCCAGCCCCCCACCCTGGGATTCCTGAGATCTTGTCTCAAAACCGAATGAAACCAAACCAAACCAAATAGAATGAAATAAACTCCAAGTAATAGAGGGGAAAAAAACACACACACACACAAAACAGGAATAGAAGGGCCGATGCTGGTGGAATATATTGGTAGGCAAATGCTAAAGAGGGTGAGGCAAGGGGATCATGAGTTCGAGGCCAACCTGGGCTGTACCTTTGGGGATATAGCTCAGTAGGCAGAGTGCCTGCCTAGTTATGCACAAAGTCCTGGTTCCGTCCCCAGCACCACACAGAGCAGGCGTGGCAATGCCTATAGGCCCAGAAGTAGAGGAGGGAGGAGCAGAAGTTCAAGGACATCCCAGGCTACATTGAGGCCAGTGTGAGCTACATGAGAACTTCGTTGGAGTTGGCATCTGTCCTTTTTTTGACTCTGACACTCTTTTTGAAAAATATTGCATTTAGGGGGCTGGAGGGATGGCTTAGTGGTTAAGACATTTGCCAACAAAACCAAAGAACCCAGGTTCGACTCCCCAGAACCCATGTAAGCCAGATGCACAAGGTGGCGCATGCGTCTGGAGTTTACTTGCAGTGGCTAGAGGCCTTGGCACACCCATTCTTTCTTTCTGTCTGTCTGTCTCTCTCTGACTTTCTCAAATAAATAAATAAATAAGAACTTAAAAAAAATCAAAATGTTTTTAAAAAACATTGTATGTATTTATTTACAAGCAGTGATAGAGAGACAGAAGATAGACAGACAAAGAGAGAATGGGTGTGCCAGGGCCTCCAGCCACTGCAAATGAACTCCAGATGCATGTACCACTGTACGTCTGGCTTTACATGGGTACTGGGGAATTGAACCCTGGTCATTAGGCTATGCAAGCAAGCACCTTTAACCTTCTAAGCCATCTCTCCAGCCCGACTCTGATACTCTTTAGAAAATAATCTGCCTGAGCTGGAGAGATAGCTTAGTGATTAAGGCGTTTGCCTGCAAAGCCAAAGGATCCCGGTTCGACTCTCCAGGACCCACGTAAGCCACATGCACAAGGGGGCGCGTGCATCTGCAATTCATTTGCACTGGCTGGTGGCCCTGGTGTGGCCACTCTCTCTCTCTCTCTCTCTCTCTCTGCCTCTTTCTCTCAAGTAAATAAATAAAATATATTTTTTAAAAAACTTGCCGGGCGTGGTGGCGCACGCCTTTAATCCTAGCACTCGGGAGGCAGAGGTAGGAGGATCACCGAGAGTTCGAGGCCACCCCTAGACTACAGAGTGAATTTCAGGTCAGCCTGAGCCAGAGTGAGACCCTACCTTGAAAACAAAACAAAACAAAAAAAAAGGATCTGCCTGAAATGTCATTCTTTTTTTTTTTTTTTTTGGTTTTTTTTTTAAATTTTTTTTGTCCATTATTTATTTATTTATTTGAGAGTGACAGAGAGAGAGAGAGAGAGAGAGAGAGATTGAGAACGGGCGTGCCAGGGCCTCCAGCCACTGCAAACGAACTCCAGATGTGTGCGCCCCTTGTGCATCTGGCTAACGTGGGTCCTGGGGAACTGAGCCTCGAACCGGGGTCCTTAGGCTTCACAGGCAAGCGCTTAACCGCTAAGCCATCTCTCCAGCCCTTTTTTTGGTTTTTTGAGGTAGGGTCTCACTGTAGCCCAGGCTGACCTGGAATTCACTATGGAGTCTCAGGGTGGCCTCGAACTCACAATCCTCCCACCTCTGCCTCCCGAGTGCTGGGATTAAAGGCGTGGGCCACCAGCTGAAATGTCATTCTTATAACTGTTCACCACTTAAGCTGGAGGGAAACAGAAGTCCCACCCCACAGGCGGTCCCTAGAACAGTACCCTTCCTCCTGGCTTCCTGCCTGACACTTCCACTAGGAGTCCCTCCTCTCCGACTGAGGCTTTCCTGAAGCAAAGCGATTTGTGAGCAAGTGACATTTAACCCAGTGGGAAGCCTCCTCCCGCAATCTATGCTGAGCCTCTTAGGTGTGAATATTTAGTGTCTGTGTGACCCAGTGTCAGCCAAATGCCCAGAAAACCTACCAGCAAAACCTTTTAAAATGCTTCCTTTGTTGGCTTTAAACATTTTTTAAAAAATTTAATTTAATTTATTTATATTTTTTGTTTTTTTGAGGTAGGGTCTTGCTCTAGCCCAGGCTGACCTGGGATTCACTATGTAGTCTCAGGGTGGCCTCGAACTCACCACGATCCTCCTACCTCTGCCTCCCAAGAGTGATTTATTTATTTGAGAGAGAGAGAAAGAGACTGGATGCACCAGGGCCTCCAGCCACTGCAATGAACTCCAGATGCATGCATCACCTTGTGCATCTGGCTTATGTGGCTTATGTGAGGAATTGAACCTGGGTCCTTAGGCTCCACAGACAAGTGCTTTAACCGCTAAGCCATCTCTCCAGCCCCCTTCTTGTTGGTTTTTGTTGTTTTTGGTTCGCTGGTTTATTTCTTTGCTTGCACTTATGTGTAGGAGGTGTGTGTGATAGTATGTTTATATGTATGTGAGTGCATGTGTGTGCATGTTTGTGGAGGCCCCTGGATAACATTGGGGACTAACTTCAGATACAGGGTCTCTCTCTGAACCTGGAGCTCACTGGTTCAGTTAGACTAGCTAGCCAGTGAGCTCCAAGGATCTTCTTTTCTCAGTCCCCTTCAACAATGCGACTTGAGGCAGGCACCACTACAACCCGCTTTATTTGGGTGCTGGGGATCCCCACTCAGGTCCTCATGCTTGTACAGCAAACATTGACCCACTGAGCCGTCTTCCCAGCCCCTCCTTTGTAACATCTATTCATTTGTTTGTTTTGTTTTTTCAAGGCAAGGTCTCTCGCTAGCCCGAGCTGACCTGGAATTCACTATGTAGTCTCAGGCTGGCCTCAAACGCACAGCGATCCTCCTACCTCTGCCTTCCGAGGGCTGGGATGAAAGGTGTGCCACACCACACCTGGTGTTTATTAATTTGCATGTGCATGCCTGTGTGTGTGTGCGTGCATGTGTGTGTGTATACAGATGCACCAGAACCTATTGTCAACTTTTTGCATCCAGCTCACGTGGGTAGCTTGGGAATTGAACCTGGGCTAGCAGGCTTTGCTTGCAGATCCTTTAACCACTGAGCCATCTTCCCAGCCCACTAAGTTTATCTGTAGAGTCAACTTATGTGAAATGGGTCTGTTTCCATTTTGTGTGGCTGTGTGCACATATGTGAGCGTAGGCACGTGTTTGCCACGGGAGGCGTGTGAATGTCAAAGGACACATTTTTCAGGCATCGATCCTTGCCTTCCACCTCTTAAGAGGCAGGATTTTTTGTTGTTGTTGTTCATTTTTTTTTAATTTATTTACTTGAGAATGACAGAGAGAGAAAGAGGCAGAGAGAGAGAGAGAGAGAGAGAGAGAGAGAATGGGCACGCCAGGGCTTTCAGCCACTGCAAACGAACTCCAGACGCGTGCGCCCCTTGTGCATCTGGCTAACGTGGGTCCTGGAGAATTGAGCCTCGAACTGGGGTCCTTAGACTTCACAGGCAAGCGCTTAACCACTAAGCCATCTCTCCAGCCCAGGATTTTTTTTTTTTTTTAATTATTACTTTTCTTATGAGAGAGAGAGGGAATTGGTATGCCAGGGCCTCCAACCACTGCAATGGAACTCCAGACATATGAGCTGCCTTGTGTGCATGCCCGAATTTGTGTCTGGCTTATGTGGGACCTGGGGAGTCAAACATGGGTTCTTAGGTTTTGCAGGCGAGCCCAAGTGTTCGCCAGTCCATCCTGCAGGCTAGCTGACCCGCAAGCTCCCAAGGGCACTTGATTACAGGTGCCCAGTGCACCCTCCAGAGTCTGTTTGTTTGTTTGTTTCCTTTGTTTTGTTTTTCAAGGTAGGGTCTCACCAGTCTGGTCCAGGCTGACCTGGAATTAACTATGTAGTCGCAGGGTGGTTTACAACTCTCTGCGATCCTCCTACCACTGCTTCCCGAGTGCTGGGATTAAAGGCATGCACTACCATGCCTGGCTGTAAATATATACATACATACATACATACATACATATATATATATATTATTATTATTTAGTTATTTATTTGCAAGCAGAGAGATACAGACAGACACAGTATGGGTGTGCCAGGGCCTCTGTTTACTGCAAACAAACTCCAGATGCATGTGCCATTTTTTGTATCTGGCTTATGTGAGTACTAGGGAATCAAACCCAGGTCGTTAGGCTTTGCAGGCAAATGCCTTCACCACTGAGCCATCTCTCCAACCCCCAGAGTCTGCTTATTTTTTTGGGGGGGGATTCAAGGCAAGATCTCGCTCTAGCCCAGGTTGATCTGGAATTCACTATGTAGTCTCAGAGTGGCCTCAAACTCATAACAATCCCCCTGCCTCTGCCTCCCAAGTGCTGGCATTAAAGGCGTGAGCCACCACGCCCAACTCAAGGTCTGGTTTGTAACATGGGTTCTGAACTCACATATGCCCTCTTGGCAAGTACTTTATCCCATGAGCCATCTCACCAGACTTCTTTGTTTGTTTGTTTGTTTGTTTGGGGTTTTTTTTTATTTTTTTTTAATTTTTTTTGTTTATTTTTATTTATTTGATAATGACAGAGAGAGAAAGAGGCAGATAGGGAAAGAAGAGAGAGAATGGGTGCGCCAGGGCCTCCAGCCACTGCAAACAAGCTCCAGGCTAACGTGGGACCTGGGGAATCGAGCCTCGAACCGGGATCCTTAGGCTTCACAGGCAAGCGCTTAACCGCTAAGCCATCTCTCCAGCCCTCACTGGGGGGTTTTTGAGATAGGGTCTCACAGTATCCCCCAGGCTGACCTGGAATTCACTATGTAGTCTCAGGATGGCCTTGAACTCACGGTGATCCTCTTACATCTCTGCCTCCCTAGTGCTGGGATTAAAGGTGTGCGCCACCACGCCACCGGGCTGCCTTGTTTATTTTTTGAACCGGATTCTCACTATGTGGCTTCAAACTTGTGGGCTCAAGGAATCCTCAGCCTCCTGAGTAACTGGGGTGACAGACACATATCTGATACAGAGCCGAATGCCAGCCCCTTGCAAGCCTCCCCAAACGGCTGCAGGGACGGTATCTAGCAACTCTTGCGGAGGCTGCTGCCGTCCATTTTTCCATCTTCAGAGTGAGGACGTGGCTGGCTTTCCACAGGCCCAAAGCTAATGCAGAGCCGTGTCAGTGGACACAGTCTTCCTGCTCTGACAGGTACAATCGAGTGCCCAGGGCAAAGTGAGGTCATGCCTTGGACGTGGGAAGGCAGCACCGTGTTCTCAATTTACCATCGCACCCTCCGTGGCTTAGGTTGCTTTCACAGACTTGGTGTTCTATTATGAAGTTCATGTGACAGATATTTTTTTCTTTTTAAAATTTTTATTTATTTATTTATTTATTTGAGAGAATGAGAAAGAGGCAGACAGACACAGAGAGAGAATGGGCATGCCAGGGCCTCCAGCCACTGCAATCGAACTCCAGACACATGCACCTCTTTGTGCATCTGGCTTACATGGGTCCTGGGGAATCGAACCTGGGTCCTTTGGCTTTGCTGACAAACGCCTTAACTGCTAAGCCATCTCTCCAGCCCAGATTCTTTTCTTTTCTTTTCTTTTCTTTTCTTTTCTTTTCTTTTCTTTTCTTTTCTTTTCTTTTCTTTCTTTCTTTTTTTTTAAATGAGACAGAGAGGGGAGGGAGGGACAGAGAGAAGAGAGAGACAGTTGGTGCACCAGGGCCTCCAGCCACTGCAACCCCACTCCAGATGCATGCGCCCCATTGTGCACATGCCCAACTTTCACACTTTCTTCTCCTTGTCCATGTGGCTTACGTGGGACGTGGGGAGTTGAACCTGGGTCCTCAGGCTTCACAGGCAAGTGCCTTTCACTGCTAAGCCATCCCTCCAGCCCTTTTTTTTTTTTTTTTTTTTCCAGGTAGGGTCTCACTGTAGCTCAGGCTGACCTGGAATTCACTATGTAGTCTCAGGGTAGCCTTGAACTCATGGCGATCTTCCTACCTCTGCCTCCCGAGTGCTGGGATTAAAGGTGTGGTTTTTTTTTGGTAGTTCTGTTTTTTTTAAAATTATTTTATTTATTTATTTATTAGATATAGAGGGAGAGCAAGAGAAAGAGAGAGAGTGGGCACGCTGGGGCCTCTAGTCACTGCAAACTAATTCCAGATGCATGTGCCACAATGTGCATCTGGCTAACGTGGGACCTGGAGAATTGAACCTGGGCCCTTAGGCTTCGCAGGCAAGTGTCTTAACCACTAAGCCATCTCTCCAGCCCGAGAGCTCTTTTTATTATTATTTATTTGAGAGAGACAGAAAACGGGTGCACCGGGGCCTTCAGTAGCTGCAAGTGAACTGCGGACATGGACGCCCCTTGTGCGCATGTGCGGCATCGCATGTTTGCGTCACTGTGCGTCTGGCTTACGTGGGACCTGGAGATTTGAACATGAGTTCTTAGGCTTCTCAGGCAGGCACCTTAATCACTGAGCCATCTCTCCAGTCTGGAGCTCACCAATGAAGCTAGACTTGCTGGCCAGCAAGTTCCAAAGGTCTTCCTGCCTCTACCTCTCCAGCACTAGGATTACAGACAGGCACACACAGCTGCACCCAGCGTTTTGCAGGGATGCTTGGATCAACCGCAGATCCTCTTGCTTGCCAGGCCATCGCTCTGCCCACTGAGCCATCTCCTCAGCCCCCAGACTTTGTAATGAAGCTACAGTACCTGAAAATCCATGAAAGGATTTATTCTAGGGCTGGAGAGACGGCTTAGAGGTTAAGCGCTTGCCTGTGAAGCCCAATGACCAGGGTTCAATTCCCCAGTACCCACATGAGCTAGATGCACAAGGTGGTACATGTCTGGCGGTCATTTGCAGTAGCTAGAGGCCCTGGTGTTCCCATTCTCTCTCTCTCTTTCTCTCTGTGTGTAGTAGTAGTAGTTTGAATAAATTTCCCCCAATTGATTCAGAAGGTTATGAAAAGCTCATAATTTAAATCTGAAGCCACCTGGCTGGAGGAGGTGTCACTGGGCTGATCCTAGGGTCCAGTTCTAAGGTGTGGGGGTGGGGTGGATTTGGAATTCCAGTCCAAAGGTATGCAGAGTGCCTGAGCTCGGCCAGGAGTTCCTGAAGTGTGCTTGTTTGTGCTGGTTGTGTTGGTGATGGCTTTTCTCTCTCTCTCTCTCTCTCTCTCTCTCTCTCTCTCTCTCTCTCTCTCTCTCTGCTTTGTCCTTCTGCTATTATGGAACCTCCCCTAGATCTATAAGCTTCAAATAAATTGCCTTTCTTCATAACTGTGTCTGGTCTGGAGATTCATCCCAGCAACCTGAAGCTGTTTACTGCTCTCTCTCTCTCTCTCTCTCTCTCTGCCTCTTTATCTCTGTCTCTTAGATAAATAAATAAAATATTAAAAAGAGAGAAGAAAACTGGGCATGGTGATGCATGCCTTTAATCTCAGCAGTTAGGAGGATCACCATGAATCTGAGGCCACCTGAGACTAAATAGTGAAGTCTAGGTCACCCTGGGCTAAATAAAGCAAGACCCTACCTACCGAGACCTACGATATATCTTGAGCTGGAGTGATGGCTTAGTGGTTAGGCGCTTGCCTGTGAAGCCTGAGAACCCAGGTTCAGTTCACCAGTACCAACATAAGCCAGATGCCCAAGGTACTACATGTGTCTGAAGCTCATTTGCATGGCTAGAGGCCCTGGCCTATCCATTTTCTCTCTATCTGCCTTTATCTCTCTCTCTCTCTCAAATATATATATATTTAGTGAGACCCTACCTTGAAAAACCAATATATATATATGTGCTTTTAAATATATATATATATTGGTTTTTCAAGGTAGGATCTCACTAAAAATACTAAAACTAAAAAGCAAAACAAAACAAAACAAAAAAACCTTGCTTTTAGGCTGTCATGGTGGCGCACGCCTTTAATCCCAGCACTCGGGAGGCAGAGGTAGGAGGATTGCCATGAGTTCAAGGCCACCCTGAGAATTCCAGTTCAGCCTGGGCTAGAGTGAGACCCAACCCTGAAAAAACAAAAACCAACAACAACAACTTGCTTTTTTTTTTTTTTTTTTTTTTTGTGTGTGTGTGTGTGTGTGTGTCTTTGCTGACGTGGAACCTCCTAGTAGCTGAGGATGACCCTAAGCCACTGATCTTCCTGCTTCCCCCTGGCACGGCCATGATGTCACTGAGTTTTTGGCAGCTCTCTCAGCTGACTGCTGCTGGGAAGTCTTCCAACTTCTCGTGTTTTTTTATAATCCTTCCTTATTGACTCAGAAAAGGGTTTTATTGCCCGTTGATAATGTCTAATTATCTCACTCGCCTAATTATTTCTTTAAGTGTTAAATATTTACACAGACACTAGGCGAGTATCTGACTGTATGTTGTGGAAGCTTTGGAACTGAGGCCATTTGAACCACAGCTACAAGACTGCACAGGCTGGAGAGATGGCTTAGTGGTTAAGGCACTTGCCTGCGAAGCCTAAGGACCCAGGTTCGGTTCTCCATGGTCCCACATAAGCCAGATGCACATGGTAGCACATGCATCTGGAGTTCATAGCTAGAGGCCTTGGCATGCCCATTCTCACTCTGTCTTTTTATCTCTCTCCCTCTGTCTCTAATAAATAAATAAATAATAAAAATTAAATCTTTTTTTTTTTTTTTTAAAGACTGAACAAAAGCCTTGATTCTAGGATGGGCTTGAGAGGTTTTTTTTGTTTTGTTTTGTTTTGTTTTGTTTTGTTTTGTTTTGTTTTGTTTGTTTTGTTTTTCCAGGTGGGGTCTCCCTCTAGTCCAGGCTGACCTGGAATTCTTCTGTAGTCTCAGGCTGGCCTCGAACTCACAGCGATCCTCCTACCTCTGCCTCCCGAGTGCTGAGATTAAAGGTATGTGCCACCACGCCCGTCTTATTTTCATTATTTTTGCAGATGTATGGGTTATGTGGATGTATGCATATGAGCAGACAGAGGCCAGAGGTCAGTAGATGTTGGGCCACACCTGGCTTTTATCCGGGTGCTGGGGATCCAAGCTCTGGCCCTCAAGTTCACAAGGGCAAGCACTTGACTGACTGAGCCATCTACCCCAGCCTGGGATTTCTTTGCTTTTGTCTCTGCCCTTGGCATTCCAGTACAAGGCAGATCCCTGGGTGTGACAGGGTAGTCTCTGGTCCTTTCATTTTATTGTTTCTCACTAAAGCTACTGGGTTTATTCAGAGTGGTACTTTGACATAAGCCATTCCTTGTCAGGAAATGACACGCCCACATTTCTCACCCACTACTCAGTGCAGGTTCTCAGACCTTCCCTCATGTTCCTTGGAATTGTGATTTTTCCATGCCTGGCAGCGCAGGAACACAGCGAGGCACCTGCAGCTTGCAAGCTTATGATGTAAACTGCAGTTTCAGAATTATCCTGAACCGCCCTTGTTGTCCTAGATCTACATAGACTGCTTTTCAAAGGGTGTACTAGAGGGAAGTGCTAGAAAAAGGTTAATTAAGGCTGAACAGATGGCTCCGTGGTGAAGGCACTTGCCTGTAAAACCTAACAACCAAGAGCTCGATTCCCCAGGACCCACATAAAGCCAGATGCATAAAGTGGCTATACATCTGGAGTTCTTTTGCAGTGGCTAGAGGCCCTGGTATGCCTACTCATTCTCTCTCTCTCTCACTCTCTCTCTCTCTCTCCCTCTGTCAACTTGCAAATGAATAAATAAATAGAATAAAAAGGAAAAAGAGAAGGTTTATGTAAAGCATGTATGTATGTGTGTGTGCATGGGCATGCCAAGGTCTCTTGCCACTACAATTGGAACACCAGACACTTGAGCCACTTGTTTGTTTTGTTTTGTTTTGCTTTTCTTTCTTTCTTTCTTTCTTTTTTTTTTTTTTTTCCTGAGGTAGGGTCTCACTGTATCCCAGGCTGCAGGCTGACCTGGAATTCACTATGGAGTCTCAGGGTGGCCTCGAACTCAAGTGATCCTCCTCCCTCTGCCTCCTGAGTGCTGGGATTAAAGGCGTGCGCCACCACACGCCACTAACTTTAGTTTTTTTATTGACAACTTCCATAATTATAGACAATAAACCCATGGTATTCCCTCCCTCCCCTCACTTTCCCCTTTGAAACTCCACTCTTCATCATACCCTTTCCCTCTCTCAATCAGTCTTTTATTTTGATGTCATCTTTTCCTCCTATTATGATGGTCTTGTGTAGGTAGTGTCAGACACTGTGAGGTCATGGATATCCAGGCCATTTTGTGTCTGGAGGAGCACGTTATAAGGAGTCCTACCCCTCCTTTGGCTCTTACATTCTTTCTGCCACCTCTTCCACAATGGACCCTGAGCCTTGGAAGGTGTGATAGAGATATTTCAGTGCTGAGCACTCCTCTGTCACTTCTTCTCAGCACCATGGTGCCTTCTGAGTCACCCCAAAGTCACTGCCATCTGAAAAGAGAAGCTTCTCTAACCAAAAGTGAGACGAGCATTAATATCATGCTTAACGGGCAGTTTGGTGAGTGTAGTATACGCACTTGGCCAGACATCATCAGATATTACATACCAAGGGCTCATGACTACCCTGTTGTAGGTTTTCAGTATCAGGGATGTATTCCCTCCCGTGGATTGGGCCTCCAGTCCAATTAGAGAGTGGTTGGTTTCCCTCATAACAGATGTGCCACTGTTGCACCTCTTGGCTTATTTAGCCTGGCTGGCCAAATTTAAGGATTGTAGTGATCACTGCAATCTCCACTGGTGATTTCTCTCTCCCATTGAACTGCAATCCTCCTAACTGCTGCCTCCCCACTGCTGGGGTTAAAGGCCTGCGTCACCACGCCCACTTTGGTCTAGCGTTCTGTTCCAGCCGTGACAAAGAACACCAGATACTCGCACCCTTTTTTTTTTTTAATTTTTATTCATTTATTTATTTGAGAGCGACAGACACAGAGAGAAAGACAGATAGAGGGAGAGAGAGGGAATGGGCGCGCCAGGGCTTCCAGCCTCTGCAAACGAACTCCAGACGCGTGCGCCCCCTTGTGCATCTGGCTAACGTGGGACCTGGGGAACCGAGCCTCGAACTGGGGTCCTTAGGCTTCACAGGCAAGTGCTTAACCGCTAAGCCATCTCTCTAGCCCACGTGCGCCCTTTTCTGCACCTCGCTTACGTGGGGGGCTTGGGAACTGAATGTGAGCTGGCCAATGCTGCTGGCAAGTACGTTTGACCCCTGAGCTACCTCTCCAGCCCCGTTTTTGCTTTCTGAAATCTTTTATGAAAAATAACATAAACTGGGCGTGGCGCACGCCTTTAGTCCCAGCACTTGGGAGGCAGAGGTAGGAGGATCGCCGTGAGTTTGAGGCTACCCTGAGACTCCATAGTGAATTCCACGTCAGACTGGACCAGAGTGAGACCCTACCTTCAAAAGCCAAAAATAAATAAATAAATATAAATAAAATAACCTAAAATAAAATCTCTTTTTTTAAAAGTTTTTAAAAAAATTTTTTTTAAATGTATATTTTTGTTCATTTTTTATTTATTTATTTGAGAGCAACAGACATAGGGAGGTAGAGAGAGAGAGTGGGCGCGCCAGGGCTTCCAGCCACTGCAAACGAACTCCAGACGCGTGCGCCCCCTTGTGCATCTGGCTAACGTGGGACCTGGGGAACCGAGCCTCGAACCGGGGTCCTTAGGCTTCACAGGCAAGCGCTTAACCGCTAAGCCATCTCTCCAGCCCTAAAATAAAATCTCTTATGGCCAGGCATTGTGGCATTCTCTTTTTTTTTTTTTTTAATTTTTATTTATTTATTTGACAGTGACAGACACAGAGAGAAAGACAGATAGAGGGAGGGAGAGAGAATGGGCATGCCAGGGCTTCCAGCCTCTGCGAACAAACTCCAGACGCGTGCGCCCCCTTGTGCATCTGGCTAACGTGGGACCTGGGGAACCGAGCCTCGAACCGGGGTCCTTAGGCTTCACAGGCAAGCATTTAACCGCTAAGCCATCTCTCCAGCCTGGCATTCTCTTTTAATCCTAGCACTTGAGAGGCAGAGGTAGGAGGATTGCTGTGAAGTCAAGGCCAACCTGAGACTATATATATATAGTGAATTCCAGGTCATCCTGGGCTACAGCAAGGCCCTACCTTGAAAAAGTGGACAATGCCTGAGACCTGAAGTTGTCTTCTGGCACACACACACACACACACACAGAAAAATGAAATAGAAAGGAAGTAATTATCAAATGTTAAAAGGGAAATGAGCCGGGCATGGTGGCGCACGCCTTTAATCCCAGCACTCAGGAGGCAGAGGTAGGAGGATCGCCACGATTTTGAGGCCACCCTGAGACTCCATGGTGAATTCTAGGTCAGCCTGGGCTAGAGTGAAACCCTACCTTGAAAAACAAAACAAAGCAAAGCAAACAACAACCAAAGAAATGATTGGAAAGCTACTGCTTTAAGAGTTAACTGGCCAGGCCAGTGAGGGAGGACCAGGTTTTTCTGCACTGCCTTCCCAGGGTGGCAATGCCCTGAGGAATACTCAACCCAGCAAGTTAGAAAGTCCCAACTGCTGTGTCCCACGCCTCACGTCTGAAGTCACTGGGGAGGGGTCCTGATGAGCCCAGCCCAGAACAGAGCATCCCTGCCTGCTCCAACAATGGTCTTCTCCTGTAGCTCAAATATAATTAATTTAGCCTGGGCTAGAGTAAGACTAGATAGCTGAGTCCTAGCGGAAGCCAGGGAACTTTGTGAACGGAGTAAACATTCCACCAAATCTCTATTTTATGCAGTTCTAATGGGTTCCATTGTGTGTGTGTTTCAAGGTAGGTTCTCACTCTCGTCCACTCCGGGCGGCCTTTAACTCATGGTGATCCTCCTACCTCTGCCTTCCAAGTACTGGGTTTAAAGGCATGCACCACCACACCTGGCTATTTTTGGGGGGGTCCTCCATATTATTTTAGTTTATTTTCACTTTTTATTGACAACTTCCATTATTACAGACAATAAACAATGAGGATTCTCTCTCCTCCCCCACTTTCCCCTTCACAAATCCATTCTCCATCACCTCTCTCTCTCTCTTTCTCTCTCTCTTTTTTTTTTTTTGTATGTGTGTGTGTGTTTGTTTTGAGGTAAGGTCTCACTCTAGTCCAGGCTGACCTGAAATTTACTATACAGTCCCAGGCGGCCTTGTACTCACAGCAATCCTCCTACCTCTGCCTTCCAAGTACTGAATTTAAAGGTGTGCGCCACCACACCCAGCTTGTCTCTGTTTTATTTTGATGTCATCACCTTTCCCTCATATTATGAGGGTCCTGTGTAAGTAGTACCAAGCATTGTGAGGTCATGGATATCTAAGGAGCATTGTAAGCAGTCCTACCCTTCCCTTGGTTCTTACATTCTTTCCGCTGCCTCTTCTGCAACGGACCCTGAGCCTTGGAAGGTGTGATAGAGATATGTCAGTGCTGAGCACTCCTGTCACTTCTTCTCAGCACTGTGGAGCCTTCTGAGTCATCCCAGAGGTCACTGCCATCTGAAAAGTGAAGCTTCTCTAGTCCAAAAGTGAGAGCAGCATTAATAAATGGGTATGAGCATTAAGAGAAGTGCTTACTGGGCAGTTTGGTGAGCATAGTATATACATTTCTCCAGACACCAGCAGACATTACACCCCTAGGGCTCATGACAACTCTGCTGTACATTTTCAGTATCAGGTGTGTATTCCCTCCCATGGAGCGGGCCTCTGGTCCAATTAGAGAGCAGTTGGTTTTACCCCTAACAGACATGCCATGATTGTCCCCATTGGTTCGTTTGGCCTGGCTGGCCAAATTTAAGGCTTGCAATGTCCACTGTTGTTTATCTCCACTGGTGATTTCTCTCTCTCCCATGGAGCTGCATGCAGTGTAGCTTTTCCAGCTTTCTGTCAGCTGGTCTACACGGAGGTTTTCAGCTCAACTCCAGCAGGATTTCTCAGTGACCTTGCAGCCCAAGCATGTGGAGTCTTCAGAAATAGGGTCTTACCATCTACTCCTGGTGAGAAAACAAGAGCCTTGGCAATGGCCTGTAATGTTTTGGGGACATCAATGATGTCTCTGGCTAACAACTTACTAGAAGGTATCCCATTCCTAGTTCTGAACTTTTTCTAGTAACAATCTGTGCCTTCTTTGTGTGCCATTGTCCAAAAAAGTAGGTTTCCATATGGCTTATTAATACCCTCTTAAAGTTTGATTAACCCTCTCTCCACCCTTCCTTTGCTCAATATCTTCTCTTGATCTCACTTAGGCCTTTCCACCCCCAGTAATCTGTTCATCTACTTACATATAAAAGTACCATCCCCTTAAGTCCTCCCCTCTCCCCCCTCCCTTAAAGCCCCTTTCTAGTTTACTGGCCTCTGCTACTGATTTTTACCCCAACTCATATACCAGCCTTAACCTTGGTAGTTAGTATCTTCATGTGAGAGAGAACTTGCAGCATTTGGCTTTCTGGGCCTGGGTTACCACACTTAGTATAATCCTTTCCAAACCCATCCATTTCCCTGCAAACTTCACTTAATTTTCCTTTACCACTGAGTAGAACTCCAGTGTGTATATGTGCCCCACCTTCATTATCCACTCATCAGTTGAGGGACATCTAGGCTGGTTCCATCTCCTGGCTATTGTGAACAGAGCAGCAATAAATACAGAAGTGTAAGTATCTCTAAGGTAGTGAGATGAGACCTTGGAATATATGCCTAGGAGTGCTATAACTGGGTCATATGGTAAATCTATTTTTAGCTGTCTCAGGAACCTCCACACTGATGTCCACAATGGCTGGACCAATTTACATTCCCACCAAAAGTGTAGAAGAGTTCCTCTTTTTCTGTATACTTAATAGAATTTATTGTCATTTGTTTTCTTGACGATAGCCATTCTGACAGGAGTGAGATGGACTCTCAATACAATTTTAATTCGCATTTCCCTGATAGCTAAAGATGTAGGATATATTTTTAGATGTTTATATGCCATCTGTATTTCTTTCTTGGGTAACTCTATTTAGTCCCATAGCCTGTTTTTTAATTGGGCTGTTTGATTTCTTATTATTTAGTTTTTTGAGTTCTTTCTATATCCTAGATACTAATCCTCTGTCAGATGTGTAGCTGGCAAAGATTTCCTGCCATTCTGTAGGTTGCCTCTTTGCTCTATTCAGTATCCTTTGTTTTACAACAGCCTTTTAATTTCATGAGGTCCTAGTGGTTGATTAGTATTTTTATTTCCTGAGCAACTGGGGTTATATTCAGAAATTCATTGACAATTTCAACATGTTGAAGAGTTTCCTTTGCTTTTTCATCTAGAAGTTCCAGAGCTTCAGGTCTGCTATTAAGGTCCTTAATCTGTATGGACTTAATTCTTGTGCATGGAGAGAGATAAGGATCTAATTTCATCCTTCTACATATAGATGTCCAGTTTTCCCAGAACAATTTGTTAAAGAGGCTGTATTTTCCCCAATGAATATTTTTGCCATATTTGTCAAAAATCGGATGGCTACAGCTACCTGGACTTACATCTGGGTCCTCTGTTCCATTGATCTACATGTCTGTGTTTGTGCCAGTGCCACACTGTTTTTGTTACTATGCCTCTGTAATATAGCTGAAAATCAGGTATGGTGATACCACCAGTTTTGTTTTTATTGTTCAAAATTGTTTTGGATAATCAAGGTTTTTAGTGCTTCCAGATGAATTTATGATTTCTTTCTATTTCCACAAAGAATGCCATTGGAATTTTGATGGGAATTGCATTAAAGGTAAGATTGACATTTTCAAAATATTTATTCTTCAGGCTGGAAAGATAGCTTAGTGGGTAAGGCATTTGACTGCACAAGCTAAGGACCCAGGCTCGATTCTCCTGGTCCCATGTAAGCCAGATGCACATGGTGGTGCATGCATATGGAGTTTGTTTGTAGTGGCTAGTGGGCCATTCTTGTGCTCTCTCTCTCTTTCTCTTTCTGTCTTTCTCTGTCCCACAGTCTATCTCTAATAAGTAAATAAATAACAAAATATTGATTCTTCCAATCCAAGAACATGGGATGCCCTTCCATTTCCTAGTGTCTTCTGCAATTTCTGCTTGAGTGTTTTAAGTTTTCATTGTGGAGATCCTTCACTTCCTTGGTTAGGTTTATTCTAAGGTTCTTTTTTTTTTTTTTTTTTTTTTTTTTTTTTTTTTTTTTTTTTTTAAGGTAAGGTCTCACTCTAACCCAGGCTGACCTAGAAATCACTATGTAGTCTCAGGGTGGCCTTGAAGTTACAGCGATCCTCCTACCTTTGCCCCCCAAGTGCTGGGATTAAAGGTGGGCACCACCACGCCTGACTTTTTTTTGTTTGTTTGTTTGTTTGAGGCAATTGTGAATGGGAGAGATTCCCTGATTTCATCCTCTGTGTGTTTGTTGTTAGCATATAGGAAAGCTACTGATTTCTGTGTATTTATTTTGTATCCAGCTACATGGCTATAGGTGTTTATCAGTTCTAACAGTTTGCTGGTAGAGTCTTTAGAGTCCTTTATGCATAGAATCATATCATCTGCAAATAATGATAACTTGATCTCTTCCTTTGCAACTTGTATCCCTTTTATGTGTGTCTCTTGCCTTATTGCTATGGCTAAGACTTCCAGTACTATATGAAGTAAAAGTGGGGACAATGGACACCCTAGTCTCTTGTTCCTGATTTTAGTGGAAAAACTTCAAGTTTCTTCCACATTTAGTATTATATTGGCTATAAGTTTGTAATAAATAGCCTTTATTATGTTGAGATATGTTCCTTCTATTCCCAGTTTCTTTAGGACTTTCACCATGAAGAGATGTTGGATTTTGTCAAATGCCTTTTCTGTATCTATTGAGATGATCATGTGATTTTTGTCTTTCAGTACATTTATATAGTGTGGTGATCAGATTCAGGTGCCCCCCCAAAACTTAGTGTTTTGAATGCTAGGTTCCCAGATGATGAAGATTTGGGAATTAATGCCTATTGGAGGCAGTGTATTGTTGGGGGAAGGACTATGCATGTTATAGCCAGTTTCCCCATGCCAGTGTTTGGCACACTCTCCTATTGCTGCTATCCACCTGATGTTGGTAAGGGGGTGATGCCCACCTTCTGCTCATGTCATTGTTTTCCCTGCCATCATGGATCTTCCCCTTGAGTTTGTAAGCCAAAATAACCCCCCCCTTTTTTTCCCCAAAGCAGCTCATGGTCAGGTGATTTCTGCCAGCAATGCAAACCTGACTGCAACAGTAATGTTGGTACTGAGGAGTGGGATTGCTACTAGACACCTGACTGTGTGGATTTGGCCTTTGGGAGCTGATTTTCAAGAGGAATGTGGAAGGATTTGAAACCTTGGCCTAAGAGACGCCTTGCAGTGCTGTAAGTACAGCTTGATGGACTATTCTGGTCAGAGTTGAAAGACCTGAAGGCATTAAGAACTGTGGATTGTGAGGTTTGGCTTATGAGGGTGACAAAGAGCTTTGCCTGGACTGGGCTAGAAGCAGTTTGTGTGAGAGGATTGCTATTATGCCTGTGTCCTGAGAAGTTGTGCAGGGTTGCATTTCATAGAAATGGACTGGTGTGAGGAGAGGGACATGGCACAGAAAGAAATCTTTAAACTGAAACTGCTTCCTGTTCAGCTGCAATTGAGAGATTATAACCATTGAGACTGGGCTAGCTGACCTGCACTGGGCAACAGGAAGAATGTAGACTCTTTTGAAGGGTCCTGAGTGATCAAGGAGTGTCCTGTTCTTCAAAGTCTGCTTTATTGCCCCCTGTATTAACAAACTGGCATAGAACCTGGTATTGTGGAGTATAAGAAATGCAGGAAAGAGAGGGTCATTGAGTTTGCAATGCGTTCTTGTGTTTTGGAAATGGCCTTGGGCAGTGTGAAGCAGGTTTTCTGGTTGCCTGCATAGAGACCCAACGGAGCCATGAGGATGAACCGTGGCTTGCAGTGGAGACCCAGTGGAGATGCCGGGACCATAAGATGGCTGCTGAGGAAAGCTGCCGGCCCCGATGAAGTTTTGCAGGACTGTCAGTAGCCTAGCTGAAGGGGCAGAATTGGAACTGCAGAGATTTGTTTCTGGTTAAAATTATTGGACTTGGAGTTTGACACTGACTAAAATTATTGGACTCGAAGCAACAGAGTTTGATGTTTGCCCTGGTTGTTTTAAGTCTTGTATTGGCTAAATATTTCTTTGTTATGCCCAATGCCATCTTTTGCAGTGTGTTTATTCTGTGTCATTATGGGTTTGGGGGGGACTTTTTGATATTACGGCTCGGTTAAAAGATCTTGGACTATGGGAATGTTTGAACATCACTGGGATTAATAAAAACTATGGGGATGTTTAAAGTTGGGCTGAATGCATGGCATTTCATATCATGGATAGTTATCAGTTTATGGGGGCCAGAGGCAGAATGTGGTAGTTTGATTCAGGTGTCCCCCATAAACTTAGGTGTTCTGAATGCTAGGTTTCCAGCTGATAGAGATTTGGGAATTAATGCCTCTTGGAGGCAGTGTATTGTTGGGGGTGAGCTTATGGGTGTTATAGCCAGTTTCCCCATGCCAGTGTTTGGCACACTCTCCTGTTGCTGTTGTCCACCTGATGTTGGGGAGGGTGTGATGTCTACTCTGCTCATGTCATGGTTTTCCTGCCATCGTTGAGTTTACGCTTGAGTCTGTAAGCTAAAATAAACCTTTTTTTCCCAAAAGCTACTCTTGGTTGGGTGATTTCTGCCAGCAATGCGAACCTGACTGCAACATATAATGTATTACATTTATCAATTTGCATATGTTGAACCATCCCTGCATCTCTGGGATAAAACCTGTTTGGTTGGGGTGAATTATCTTTTTGATATATTCTTGTATTCTGTTTGCTACTATTTTGTTGAGAATTTTTGCATCTATGTTCATGAGGAAGATTGGCCTATAATGTTCTTTTTTTGTTCTTTGTCTGGTTTTGGTATCAGGATGATGCTGGCTTTGTAGAAGGGGTTTGGTAGTATTCCTTCATTTTATATTTTATGGAAAAGTTTGAGAAGCATTGGTGTTAGTTCTTCCATGAAGGTATGGTAAAATTCACCTGTGAATCCATCTGGGCCTCGACTTGTTTGAGTTGGGAGGTTTTTTTTTTTTTTTTTAAGGTAGGGTCTCACTTTAGCCCCAGGCTGACCTGGAATTCATTATGTATTCTCAGGGTGACCTTGACTTTATGAAGATCCTCTGACCTCTGCCTCCTGAGTGCTGGGATTAAAGGTGTTCAAAAGCACGCCCGGCAAGTTGGGAGATTTTTTTTAATACAATTGTTTTTATATCCATGTTTGTTATAGGTCTGTTTAAATTGTCTTTAGCTCTTGGGCTGGAGGGATGGCTCAGCTGCTAAAGCAGTTGCGTGCAAAGCCAAAGGACACAGACTTGATTCTCCAGGACCCACATAAGCCAGATGCACAAGGGGGCGCATGCATCTGGAATTCATTTGTAGTGCCTGGAGACCCTGGCATGCCCATTTCCACTCTCTATCTGTCTCTTTATCTATCCCTCTCTCTCATAAATAAGTAAATAAATAAATAAATAAATAAAAATTGTTTATCTCATCTTGATTTAATTTTGGTAGGTCATATAAATCAAGGAAATAATTTCTTTCAGATTTTTTTCTTCAGAGGTAAGGTCTCACTCTAGCCCAGGCTGACCTGGAATACACTATGGAGTCTCAGGGTGGCCTTGAACTCTCAGCGATCCTCCTACCTCTGCCTCCCAAGTGCTGGGATTAAAGGCATGCACCACCACGCCCAGCTCCCCCCCTTTTGTTTTTTTATGAGAGTGAGAGAGAGGAGAGAATTGGTATTCCAGGACCTCCAGCCACTGCGATCGAACTCCAGTGTGTGCACCCCCTTGTGTACACGTGTGACATTGCGTGTTTGCATCACTGTGTGTCTGCTTTAGATGGGACCTGAAGAGTTGAACATGTGTCCTCAGGCTTCATATACATAGAATGTATATTCTGCAGCATTTGGATGAAATGTCCTGTAGATATCTGTTAGGTCCATTTGTTCTATGACCTCATTTAATCCAGATGCTTCTCTGTTTGTTTATTTATTTATTTATTTATTTTAATTTAATTTATTAGTTTTCTTTTCAGCAAATTGTTTTTTTTTTTTTTTTTTGCCAGGATGACCTGTCAATTGATGAGAGTGGGGTATGTATTGAAGTCACCCACTACAATTGTTTTTGGTGTTATCTGTGACCTTAGTTCTAATAGTGTTTGTTTGATGAAATTGGGAGCACCTATGTTAGGTGCATATGTGTTTAGAATTGTAATATCTGCCAGTTGTGGTGGCGCACGCCTTTAATCCCAGCACTTGGGAGGCAGAGGTAGGAGGATCGCCGTGAGTTCAAGGCTACCCTGAGACTACATAGTGAGTTCTAGGTCAGCCTGGGCTAGAGTGAGACCCTACCTCAAAAAACCAAAAAAAGAAAAAAGAATTGTAATGTCATCCTGTTGGAGTGTTCCTTTAATCAATATAAAGTGACCTCTATCTTTCCTCACTAATGTTGGTCTGAAGTCTACCCTGTCAAATATTACGATGGCAACCCCTGCTTGTTTTCTAGGTCCATTTGCTTGAAATGTTGTTTTCCTTCCCTGTACCATCTTTTATGGAAAGGTGAGTTTCTTGGAGGAAACAAATAGAAGGATCCTGCCTTTTAATCCAGTCTGCAAGCCTGTGTATTCTGGTTGGGGCATTGAGGCCATTGATATTAAGAGTTACTATTGAGGGCTGGAGAGATGGCTTAGCGGTTAAGCACTTAAGGACCCAGGTTCGAGGCTCCATTCCCCAGGACTCGCCTAAGCCAGATGCACAAGGGGGCACATGCATCTGGAGTTCATTTTCAGTGGCCAGTGGCCCTGGCACCCCCATTCTCTCTCTTTCTCTCTATCTGCCTCTTTCTCTTTCTGTCTGCCACTGTCAAATAAATAAATACAATTTTTTAAAAAAGAATTACTATTGAGGGCTGGAGAGATGGCTTAGTGGTTAAGGCACTTGCCTGCAAAGCCAAAGGATCCCGGTTCCATTCTCCAGGATACACATAAGCCACATGCACAAGGGGGCACATGCATCTGGAGTTCGTTTGCAGTGGCTGGAGGCCCTGGCGTGCCCATTCTCTCTCTCTCTCTACCTACCTATTTCTGTATCTCTCCCTCTCTCTCAAATAAATAAATAAAAATAAAATAAACATTTTAAAAAAGAGTTACTATTGAAAGGTGTGCATTTATTCTTGCCATTCTTCTTGTTTTGTAGTTCTTCCTGTTTTTCCTTTGCTTTCTTATATTAAATATTATTTGAAAATGGTTTATTTTTTTCTTGTTTCCTTAATGTGTGTGTTTTTCTTTCTCTTCAGTATGAAGGAACCCTTCAAGTATTTTCTGCAGAGCTGGTTTAGTGGTTATATAGTCCTTTAATCTATTTTTGTTGTAGAGTGTCCTTATTTCTACATCAATTTGGATGGATAGCTTTGCAGTGTAGAGTAATCTTGGTTGACAGTTGTTATCTTTCATAATGGATGGATAGCTTTGCAGTATAAAGTAACCTTGGTTGACAGTTGTTATCTTTCATAGCTTGGAATACATCACTCTAAGCCTTTTTAGCTCTTAATGTTTGTGTTGAGTAATCTGCTATTATCCTAATGGGCTCGCCTTGTATGTGACTTGATTTTTCTCTCTTGCTTCTTTCATTATATATTCTTTTATTTGTGTGTTTTGTAGGTTAATTATAATATGGTGAGAGGTTCTTTCCTGGTTTTGTCTGCTTAGCATTTTAAAGGCTTCCTATATCTGTATGGGCATCACTTTCTCTATTTGGGCAAAATATTCTTCTGTGACTTTGTTGAAAATACCTACTATGCCTTTGGAGTGAAATTTTCTGCCTTATGCTATACCCTGAATTCTTTTTAAAAATATTTTTATGTCTTTATTTGACAGAGAGAAAGGGGGAGGGAAGGAGGGAGGGAAAAAAGAGAGATAAAATGGGCGTGCCAGCAACCACTGCAAACAAACTCCAGACGTCTGCACCACCTTGTGCATCTGGCTAACGTGGGTCCTTGCCCCAGCCAGCAGGGAGTTGAACAAGGACCTGAGGAGAAGTTAACCTGAGTGGGAAAAGGCAAACAGACACAAGAAGGAGACCATGCTAGGTGTTTGTCAAGGCCTCGAGATTTTATTTTTTCCACGTAGGTTTATATAGGGTTGTAGGGGGAAGGGGACATGTTCAGGGCAAGGAGTTGTAGGGGAAGGGGACGTGGCCAGGGCAAAGATCACAGAGTTACTGGTTAAACCACAATGCCTTTGTTTCATTATCTACCAGCAGGATGGGGGAGTGTTCACAGTCAGGTATATGATCCCATTGTTTCTGGTAGTTGAATATTAGGTGAGGAAGTAGAAACTTAACTTGCTATATGGCAGTCTTTGTTTCTGGTAGTTGACTATTAGGTGAGGAAGGAGAAACTTAACTTGCTATATGGTGGTTTCTGTTAACATGGCCGAGGTTTGGTTCACAGCACCCAACAGGTCTTGGGGAATCAAACTTGGTTCTTTAGGCTTTGCAGGCAAATGCTTAACCACTAAGCCATCCCTCCAGCCCTACCCTGAATTCTTTTATTATTATAATTTTTTTACTTTTAAAAATATTTTTATTTATTTGAGAGAGAGAAAGAGGCAGAGAGTGAGAGAGAATGGGTGCGCCAGGGCCTCCAGCCACTGCAAACGAACTCCAGATGCATGTGCCACCTTGTGCATCTGGCTTACATGGATCCTGGAGAATTGAACTGGGATCCTTTGGCTTTTCAGGCAAACGCTTTAACCACTAAGCCATCTTTCCAGCCCCCCATCAAACTGGGATCCTTTGGCTTTGCAGGCAAACACCTTAACCACTAAGCCATCTCTCCAGCTTCTTATCCTGAATTCTTATGTTTGATCTCTTCAACGTGTCCAAATGTCTTGAAATTACCATCCATGCCTTCCTATTAGCTTGTCTTTCTCTTTGTTGGACTGTATGAGATCTGCCACCTGGTCTTCTAGTTTAGATTGTCTGTCCTCTCCTTGATACATTCTACTTGTGAGACTTTCTACAGCTTTCTCTTTGACTTACTCTGCTTTTCACTTCTAGTATTTCTGATGGGTATTTTGTCATTATGTCTATTTCCTCACTCAGGTCTTTGTATTGACCTCATTACTTCATTAACTTGGCTTCCTGTATCCACATGGGACTCCTTCTGGACTTTGTTTTCTTCTTTGATTCCTTTGTACATAAATATAATTTCTTTTCTTTTCTTTTCTTTTCTTTTTCAACCTTTTTTATTTTTTTAATTTTTTAAAATTTTTATTAGCATTTTCCATGATTATAAAAAAAAAATCCCATGCTAATTCCCTCCTCCCACCCACACTTTCCCCTTTGATTTTTTTTTTTTATTTTTTGAGGTAGGGTCTCACTCACTCTAGCCCAGGCTGACCTGGAATTCACTATGGAGTCTCACGGTGCCTCTGCCTCCCAAGTGCTGGGATTAAAGGCGTGAGCCACCATGCCCGGCTCTATAATTTCTTTTTGAAATCTTTGTTAGGCATTTCATCTAAATCAGTCTCACTAGAGGTCATTTACGATGGATTTATAATTTGGGGTGGAATTATATTGATTTTGTGTGTGTGTTTCTAATATTATAATATTGAGATTTTTGCTTTTTTTTTTTTTGAGTCAAATCCAACAAACTTGACTTTTTTTGTGTGTGTGAGAGTGAGAGACAGAGTACGTGTGTAAGAGAAAGAACTGACCTGCCAGAGCCTCCAGTAACTGCAATTGAACTCTGGACACATGTACTCCCTTGTGCACATGTGCGATCTTGCGCTGTGTCCTATGTGTCTGGCTTACGTGGGTCCTGGGGAATCAAACCTGGGTGCTTAGGCTTCGCAGGCAAGCACCTTAACCACTAAGTCATCTCTCCAGCCCAACTTTTATCTAGAGTTAATTTGATGCTTGGGTTTTCTCATTATCTGCAGTATTCTTTTTTTTTTTTTTTTGAGGTAGGGTCTCACTCTAGCCCAGGCTGACCTGGAATTCACTATGGAGTCTCGGGGTGGCCTCGAACTCAAGGTGGTCCTCCTACCTCTGCTTCCCAAGTGCTGGGATTAAAGGCATGTGCCACCACACCTGATGAGACCCTATTTTGAAAAAAAAAAAAAAAAAGCCCACAAGATTATCTGTTTGTTTTGACCCGTACTCTTGCATAAATACTCTGTGCTGGGTTTTTTTTTTTCCTGTTATTTATTTATTTATTTATTAGAGAGAGAGTGAGTGAGAATGGACATGCCAGGGCCTCTAGCCACTGCAAAGGAAGCCCAGATGCATGTGCTATTATGTGGGACCTGGAGAATAGAACTTGGGTCCTTAGGCTTCGCAGGCAAGTGTCTTAACCACTAAGCCCTCTCTCCAGCCCTGTGCTGGTTTTGATTGAATGTGTACATTGCTCAGTTGAATTTTAGAATTTGCCTACTAGAATACTTGCACAACTGGAAAACTCAGCCCCTAGCAAAACTTCTGCTATCACTCTGGGAGAAATGAAGAGCCACACCTGGCACCTTAAACTCCTACCCTGAAGATAGACAAAGTCAGATTTCCATGTTTAAGAATACTGCAGATAGCCGGGCGTGGTGGCGCATGTCTTTAATCCCAGCACTCGGGAGGCAGAGGTAGGAGGATCGCCATGAGTTCAAGGCCACCCTGAGACTACATAGTGAAGTCCAGGTCAGCCTAAGCTAGAGTGAGACCCTACCTCGAAAAACCAAAAAAAAAAAAAAAAAAAAAGGGGGGTCTCACTCTAGCCTAGACAGACCTGGAATTCACTATCTAGTCTCAGGGTCTCAGGGTGGTCTTGAACTCATGGCGATCCTCCTACCTCTGCCTCCCGAGTGCTGGGTGTAACCCGAGTGCTGGGTGTAAAGGCGTGCACCACCATGCCCGGCCTTTCCCCCCATTTTAAATGCATTTGTTTTCTCGGTGTTGCTTGACGTAGCATGTGACAGGACCTCTTCCTGCTGCAAACAGCAGACACATGCACCTCTTTTTGCACCTGGCTTTATGTGGGTGCTGAGGAATTTAACCTGGCTGAAATTGTGCAAACAAGTTTTTGACTGCTGAGCCATCTCTCCAGCATCAGGAGGCGGAGGTAGGAGGATCACTATGTGTTTAAGGCCAGCCTGAAACTACATAGTGAATTCCAGGTCAGCCTGGGGTACAGTAAGACCTCAAAAACAAACAAACAAACAAACAAAAACCACTCTTGGGCTACAGAGATGGCTTAGCAGTTAAGGCGTTTGCCTGCAAAGACAAAGGACCCAGGTTCGGTTCCCCAGAACCCACATCAGCCAGATGCATAAGTAGCACATGTGTCTGGAGTTCATTTGCAGCAGCTGGAGGCCTGGGCACACCTATTCTTTCTCTCTCTCTTTCATAAAAAATATTAAAACAGAAACTCTCCTGGATGCACCTTTTTTTTTTTAATTTTTTTGCTCAGTCTGAGAGCATTTTGCTCACTTCTCTGCAGTGACCTTGTTTCTAAGAATAATACTGAGTTTCCTGTGACTGTTATCTTAGATAATATTTTATGGGGAAAAAACTTTTATTTTGCTCCTTGCGGATAAAGCAACTTGACAGCCACGGGTTCAGACCCTGAAGCAGCTCCCTGCCAGTGGTCTTTGGGGTGTCCCAGCACTTCCCACTCTCAGCATGAAGTAACAAAAACACCCAAAATGGAGGAAAATCAAGTTGTCTTAATTCCATGCAGCAAAGATGCCATGAGCAGCAACAATAACAACCAAACAACAGAAGCACAAGGAAATCGGCGCTCCCCGCACGAGAGAGCCCTGCTGACATGATGCATTCCTCATTGTCCTAGGGCGTCTTGAGCCAAAACTCCAGGCAACAGATGATTCTGCGAAATCAAAATGACAGCATCCTTGGAGAGACAGTTGCCTGGTAACGCAGACCAGAAGGCTATCTTCAGATGCTCTGGAATCACATGTGTCTATTCTGTTTTTTCCTGTTGAGTTCATTTCCTTCCTAATATCCAAGAGATGAAAAAAAAATTTTTTTTTCTGTTGTTTTGTTTTTTTTGTTTTTCAAGGTAGAGTCTCGTTCTAGCCCAGGCTGACCTGGAATTCACTATGTCATCTCAGAGTAGCCGTGAACTCATGGTGATCCTCCTACCTCTGCTTCCCAAGTGCTGGGATTAAAGGCATGTATCACCACGCCCAGCTAGTAATTTTTGAAGAAAATACTTAGAAGAAAAGACTTTTCCTCCAGAAGATTTTTTTTTTTTCTTTTTTGATGCAGGGTCTCACTCTAGCCCAGGCTGACCTGGAATGCACTCTGTTGTCCCAGGCTGGCCTCAAACTCATGGCTACCCTCCTATCTGTGCCTCCCAAGTGCTGGGTTTTTGAAGTTTCTTTTTTTTCCTTTTCCAAGACAGGGTTTCACTCTAGCCCAGGACGACCTGGAATTCATCTGTAGTCTCAGGCTGGCCTCAAACTCACAATGATCCTCCTACCTCTGCCTCCCAAGTGCTGGGGTTAGAGGCATGCGCCACCATGCCCAGCAGGTATTTTTTTAATATTTTAATTTTATTTATTTATTTATTTGAGAGAGAGAGGGAGAGAAGGAGGTAAATAGAGAAAGAGAGAGAGAATGAGCACACCAGGGCCTGCAGCCACTGCAAACAAAACTCCAGATGTGTGTGCCACCTTGTGCATCTGGCTTACATGAGTCCTGGGGAATCAAACCTAGGTCTGTTGGCTTTGCAGGCAAGTGCCTTAGCCACTGAGCCATCTCTCCAGCCCAAAGGTATTTTTTGTGAGGAGTTGCAGCTGCCTTTATACTGTTGAGCAACTCTGTTTTTAGGGTTGTTGCAAGAACATATAAGAAAAGAAAAGAAGCTGGGTGTGGTGGCACCCACCTTTAATCCCAGCACTCAGGAGGCAGAGGTAGGAGGACTGCCATGAGTTCATGTCCACCCTAAGACTACATAGTGAATTCCAGGTCAGCCTGGGCTAGAGTGAGACCCCATCTAGAAAAACCAAAAAAAGAAAAAAAAAAAAAAAAAGAAACCAATCAGGTGTAGTGGCTCATTCCTGTAAATCCCAGCCCTCAGGAGGCTGAGGCAGGAGGACTGCTGTGAAGCCAAGGCCTGCCTCACGGAGAGAGGAAGGAAGGACGGACGGATGCATGGAGGGAGGAAGGCTGAGAGATGGCTTGATGGGCAAAGAACTTGCTGCACAAGCCAACTTCAGACTCCGAGAACCCATGGGAAGCTGGACAAAGTAATGCAAGCATCTGTGATCCCAGTGCACCTACAAAGGAAGTACAGGCAGGAGAAGGCCAAAGCTCACAGGCCCACTACCCTGTTGAATGCAGGGCGAACAAGACAGATCCTGCGTCATTAAAAAAAAAAAAATGGGGGCTGGAGAGATGGCTTAGCGGTTAAGCACTTGCCTGTGAAGCCTAAGGACCCCAGTTCGAGGCTCAATTCTCCAGGACGCACGTTAGCCAGATGCACAAGGGGGCACATGCATCTGGAGTTCATTTGCAGTGGCTGGAGGCCCTGATGTGCCCATTCTCTCTCTCTCTCTCTTTCTGCCTCTTCCTCTCTCTGTCTGTCACTGTCAAATAAATAAATACAAATAAACAAAAAAAAAAAGATTCAAAAAAAATGGGAACTGGGGCCCGGAGAGATGGCTTAGCATTTAAGACGCTCTCCTGTGAAGCCTAAGGCCCTATGTTCAACTCTCCAGATCCCACATAAGCCAGATGCACAAAGGTGAGGCAACAGCAAGGTCACACATGCCCACTAGGTGGCGCAAGCATCTGGAGTTCAATTTCAGTGGCTGAGGCCCTGGCATGCCAATTCTCTCTCTTCTTCTCTCTAAAATAAGAATAAATAAATAATGGGGACTGGGCTAGCGAAATGGCTTAGCGGTTAAGGCATTTGCCTGTGAACCCAGGTTCAATTCCCCAGGACCCATGTAAGCCAGATACACAAGGGTGGCACATGTGTCTTGAGTTCGTTTGTGGTGGTTAGAAGCCCTGGCATGCCTATTCTCTCTCATTTTCACTCTCTCCTCAGAAATAAATGAATAAACAAATGAATAAGTAAACATGTAGAGTAAGGAAAAAACATTAGTTTTTCTTCTCTGCAGTATATTTCCTAAACATTCAGCAATAATTTATGTTGGAAATGGTGTATGTCATGTGTGATTTGAATGAAATAGTTACAGTGGTCAAATTAAAACTAGAAAAGCAATTGACATAGGAAAAGCTTGTTTAGAGTCAGTTAATGCCATGGGATAATGTCTGATTTCAGCAGAATGTTTCTTTTCTCTTCATTAAAACAAAATTTATTTGAAAAATTTTGGAGGGATGGCTTAGCGGTTAAGGCACTTATCTATAAAGCCAAAGGACCCAGGTTTGATTTCCTAGGACCCACATAGGCCAGATGCACATGGTGACGCATGCATCTGGAGTTTGTTCCTTTGTAGCAGCTGAAAGCCTTGGTGTGCCCATTCTCTCTTTCTCTCTCAAGTAAATAAAATCAACTATTTTTGTTGTTGTTGTTGTTTGGTTGTTTTGAGGTAGGTTCTTACTCTAGCCCAAGCTAACCTGGAACTCACTATGTAGTCTCAGGCTGGCCTCACACTCACGGTGATCCTCCTACCTCTACTTCCCGAGTGCTGGGATTAAAGGTGAGCGCCACCATGACCGACCTTTTTTTCCAAGGTAGGGTCTCACTCTAGCCCAGCTGACCTGGAATTCACTATGTAGGCTCAGGGTGGCCTCGAACTCAATTCTCCTACTTCTGCCTCCTGAGTGCTGGAATTAAAAGCATGCACCACCATGCTGGGTCCCAACTTTTTTTGTTGTTGTTGGTTTTTCAAGATAGGATGTCATAAAGGGTGGAGAAAGGAAGGGAGGAGGATACTTAATAGGTTCATATTGTATATATGTAATTACAATGATTGTAATGGGGAGGTAATATGATGGAGAATGGAATTTCAAATGGGAAAGTGTGGGGGTGGGGAGGGAGGGAATTACCATGGGATATATTTTATAATCATGAAAAATGTTAATAAAAATTAAAAAAAAAAAAAAAAGATAGGATGTCACTCTAGCTCAGACTGACCTAGAATTCACTATATAGTCTCAAGGTGGCCTTGAACTCACGATGATCCTCCTACCTCTGCCCCCTGAGTGCTGAGATTAAAGGCATGCACCACTACGTCTGGCTCCAACTTTCTTTTTAAATATTTAAATTTTGGTCAGGTGTGGTGGCACATGCCTTTAATCCCAGTACTTGAGAGAGACTGAAGGAAGAGGATCACTGTGAGTTTGAGGCCACCCTAAGACCATATAATGAATTCCAGGTCAGCCTGGGCTAGAGTGAGACCCTACCTCGAAACAAAAACAAAACAAAACAAAAAAACCTTTATCTATTTGCTTGTGCATTTGTATGTATGTGGGTGGCTGGGGAAGTAAACCAGGGCCAGCAGGTTTGGCAAGCAAAAGCTTTTAACCACTGACCATCTTCCTACCCCAACTTTTTTTTTTTTTTTGTTTGTTTGTTTGTTTGTTTTTTTGGAGAGACAGAGATTGAGACAGAGAGAGGGACAGGGAATTGGCCTGAGCCTCCAGCCACTGCAATCCAAATCCAGACTTGTGCATCTGGCTTATGTGGGTTCTGGGGAGTCGAACCTGGTTCCTTAGGCTTCTCTGGCAAGTGCCTTGACCACAAAGTCATCTCTCCAGACCCTACCCCAACTTTATTTTTCTGGGACAGGACAGGCTCTCATGTAGCCAAAGCTGTCCTTAAACTCCTGATCCTCCTTTCTCCACATCTTAGTGCTAGAGTTACAGACGTGTGTCATCATGCCCAGCTCAGAAGTTTTATCTAATTATTTCTCCCCTAACACTGGTAATTCTTTGCTAAAGCAAATCTGTTTGCATAGAACTTCAGTCTAGCAGAATTTGGTTAATTCTAATAATTGGGATTCTCCATGGAAACCTTGTATTACACCTTCCAAAAAGCATAAAAATAATGCTTTCCTTTTATTGTTGCCTGTCAACCATAGTTTTTGTTTTTATTCACAGGGAAACTTCAGAGATATTTGCTGATCAGGGTGACTTTGGCAGAGAAAAAAAGATTCCCATGGGCCAGGCGTGGTGGCGCACGCCTTTAATCCCAGCACTTGGGAGGCAGAGGTAGGAGGATTGCTGAGAGTTCGAGGCCACCCTGAGACTGAGACTACAGAGTGAATTCCAGGTCAGCCTGGGCTAGAGTGAGACCCTATCTCACAAAACCAAAAAAGGGCTGGAGAGATGGCTTAGCGGTTAAGCGCTTGCCTGTGAAGCCTAAGAACCCCGGTTCGAGGCTTGGTTCCCCAGGTCCCACATTAGCCAGATGCACAAGGGGGCGCATGCGTCTGGAGTTCGTTTGCAGTGGCTGGAGGCCCTGGCGTGCCCATTCTCTCTCTCTCTCCCTCTATCTGTCTTTCTCTCTGTGTCTGTCGCTCTCAAATAAATAAATAAAAAAAAATGAACAACAAAAAAAAATAAAAACAAACAAACAAACAAAAAAAGATTCCCATGGGATACTGTTTACAATCATGGAAGTTAATAATAATAATAATGATAATAATAATAATAATAATAATAATAATAAAAGGTGAAAACAAAGAAAAAAAGAAAACAATAATTCTCTCAGCATTCAAATATTGAGAGAGGGGCTGGGAAATGACTCAGCAGTTATAGAAGCTTGCTTGCAAAGTCTGCCAGCCTGAGTTCAAGTTGCCAGCACTCACATAAAACCAGATGCACAAAAGTGGTACATGCGGGCTGGAGAGATGGCTTAGCGGTTAAGCGCTTGCCTGTGAAGCCTAAGGACCCCGGTTCGAGGCTCGGTTCCCCAGGTCCCACGTTAGCCAGATGCACAAGGGGGCGCACGCGTCTGGAGTTCGTTTGCAGAGGCTGGAAGCCCTGGCGTGCCCATTCTCTCTCTCTCCCTCTATCTGTCTTTCTCTCTGTCTGTCACTCTCAAATAAATAAATAAATAAAAATTAAAAAAAATATATTTAAAAAAAAAAGTGGTACATGCATCTAGAATTCATCTACAGTGGTAAGAGGCCCTGATACACCATTCTCTTCCTCTTTTCTCTCTCTCCTCAAAAATAAATTTTAAACCAGGCGTGGTGGCACACACTTTTAATCCTAGCACTTGGGAGGCAGAGGTAGGAAGATCACCATGAGTTCAAGGCCACCCTGAGGCTACATAGTGAATTCCAGGTCAGCCTGGGCTAGAGTGAGACCCTGCCTCAAAAAACAAAACAAGGGCTGGAGAGATGGCTTAGTGGTTAAGGCGCTTGCCTGCAAAGCCTAAGGACCTAGGTTCAATTCTCCAGGTCCCATGTAAGCCAGATACACATGGTGGTACATGCATCTGGAGTTCATTTGCAGTGGTTGAGGCCCTGGCATGCCCATTCTCTCTGTCTCTCTTTCTCTCAAACTCTCTTTGTCTGTAATAAATAAATAAAAATAATTAAAAAAAGAAAAACAAAACAAAATTAAATAAGTAAATACATTTTTTAAAATTGAGAGTGTTAGCTGGGCGTAGTGGCGCACGCCTTTAATCCCAAACTCGGGAGGCAGAGGTAGGAGGATCACCGTGAGTTTGAGGCCACCCTGAGAATTCCAGGTCAGCCTGGGCTTCAGCGAGACTCTACCATGAAAAAAAAAAAAAAAAAGAATAATAAGTAAATAAATAAATAAATGGAAGTCTAGTGATGGGCTTAATGAAAGCATCCAAAACGTGATTTTAGGTTTCCAAAGCTGTATTTGTTCCAATCCAAACTATTTGTTCCAAGCTGGGTCTGAGTGGGAAGGAGGAAATACTATTAGCCTCTTCATTAGGCAATCCTCCCCCAGCCCACTGACTCAGCCCCCAAAACAAGAGAAATAATTATACCGAACACTTGTGTTTATTCCCATGTCTAGACAGAGCTAGCGGTTGGAAAGAGAGCTGAAAGAAGGCATCCTGGTTTGTCTTCACCTCTTTGTGTCCAACTTTTTCTTAGCCTGGATGCTTCTTTCGTGATCAATAGATACGAATTCAGTCAAGATGGATGTTTCCTTTAAAAATATTATGAAGGCCGGGCGTGGTGGCGCACGCCTTTAATCCCAGCACTGGGGAGGCAGAGGTAGGAGGATTGCTGTGAGTTTGAGGTCAGCCTGGAATGACAGAGTGAGTTCCAGGTCAACCTGGGCTACGGTGAGACCCATTATATATTTATACATATAGTATATATTTTTATATGTATATAGTACAATATAATATAAATGGATATATTGTAAGGACTGGGAAGATGGCTCAGTGGTTAAAGGCCCTTGCTTGCAAAGCCTGATGGCCCAGCTTTGACTCCCTAGTGTTCACATAAAGCCAGATGCACAAAGGGACACACGCATCTGGAGTTCATTTATAGCAGCAAGAGGCCCTGGCACATCCATATCCTCTGTCTCTCTCTCTCTGTGCTTGCAAAATAATAATTTTTAATTTTGGTTTTTCAAGGTAGGGTCTCACTCTAGCCCAGGCTGAGAAACTGCATGAATGGCTGGGGACAGACTGGGCCTCTGGAAGTTCAGCAAAAAACTTTCAAAAAACCAAAAAAATAAAAATAAAAAAATAGCCGCGTGTGGTGGCGCACGTCTTTAATCCCAGCACTCGGGAGGCAGAGGTAGGAGGATCGCCATGAGTTTGAGGCCACCCTGAGACTCTATAGTGAATTCCAGGTCAGCCTGGGCCAGAGTGAGACCCTACCTCGAAAAACAAAAAAAACAAAAAAAACAAAAAAGAAAAAGAAAAACTTTGTGACCGGCCAAAGTAGTTAATCCTTGCTTCTGTGATCAGCCTGCCCTATTCTCTCAACACAAAATATCTCCATATCTTGGTATAGTGGCATATGACTTTGATTTCAACACTCAGAAAGCAGATGTAGGAGGATCACTGTGAGTTCGAGGTCAGTTCAAGACTACCTAGTGAGTTCCAAGTCAGCCTGAGCAAGACCCAACATCAAAAACAATAACATCACACACACACACACACACACACACACACACACACACACACACACGGGAGGGTGAATGACAGTGTGAATATGAGCATGTGCCAGGACAGAAACCCAGGGTAGCAGGCTTTGCAAGCAAGTACCTTTAACCACTGAGATAACTCCCCAACTCCTAAATTTGTATTTATTTATTGATTGATTGCTTTATTTATAAGAGAGAGAATATGATAATGCCAGCGCCTCCTGCCGCTCCACACTCCAGATGCATAAGCCATTTCGTGCAACTGGCTTTATGTGAGTACTAGGGAATTGAACCTGGGCAGTCAGGCTTTGCATGCAACTGCCTTTACTCTGAGGCATCTCTCCAGTCCAAATTTGCATTTTAAAATACTTGATTGAAAAAATATTTAATGTCTTTTTTGGAGTAGTGCAACCATACTTTTGGATTTTTTTGTTATTTTTATTTTATTTATTTGAGAACAACAAACAGAGAAAGAGGGAGAGAGAGAGAGAGAGAGACAGAGAGAATGGGCACACAAGGGTCTCCAGCTACTGCAAACGAACTCCAGATGTATGCGTTTACTTCTGCATCTGGCTTACGTGGGTGTGGGGAATCAAGCCTTGAACCAGGGTCCTTAGCCTTCACAAGCAAGAGCTTAACTGCTAAACCGTCTCTCCAGCCCAGTTTTTTTTTTTTAATAGACAGAAAGAGAGGCAGAAGGAGAGAGAGACAGAGAATTGGCATGCCAGGGCCTCAGCCACTGCAATCAAATTCCAGAAGCTTGCGTCACCTAGCAGGCATGTGCGACCTTGTGCTTGCCTCACCTTTGTGCATTTGGCTTATGTGGGATCTGGAGAGTTGAACATGGGTCCTTAGGCTTCACAGGCAAACGCCTTAGCCGCTAAGCCATCTCTCCAGCCTTTTTTCTTTCTTTCTTTTTTTCTTTTTCTTTTATTTTTTGTTTTTTATGAGGTAGGGTCTTGCGCTAGACCAGGCTGACCTGGAATCACCATGGAGTCCCAGGCTGTCCTGGAACTCAAGGTGATCCTCCTATCTCTGCTTCCCAAAAGCTGGGTGGGATTAAAGGTGTGCGCCACCACGCCCAGCGCAACCACGATTTTATCATGGTGTTGTAGCTGGAATCAGGTGTCCCCCACAAACTCACAAGTTCTAAATGCTTGGTTCTCCACTGGCAGAGCATTGGGAGGTACAGCCTTGCTGGAGGAGGTGTGTTGTTGGGGTCCAGGCTTAGCGGGTGTTAGAGCCAACTCTCCCTTGCTATAATGTAGCTCACTCTCCTGCTGCTCTGCCCACCTGCCGGGGTAGCGATGATGTCCAGCTTCGGCTCATGCCATGCTTTCCCCTACCATCATGAGGCTTCCATCGAGACTGTAAGCCAAAGTAAACTGCCATCAGCTGCTGTTGATCCGGTGTTTTGTCCCAGCCATGAGAAGGTGACTGTGACACATGGACTTCTAGTTTTTCTTTCTTTCTTTCTTTGACGTAGGGTCTCACTCTAGCCAGGCTGACCTGGAATTCACTGCGTAGTCTCAGGCCGGCCTCAAACTCACAGTAGTCCTCCTACTTCTGCCTCCTGAGTGCTGGGATTAAAAGTGTGCCTAACCGTGCCAAGCCTCAAACTCCTTCTTTTTTTCCAGCTGGAAATAGTCTTTAATGTCACACCCTGGTGGGCTTTTGTGTGCTCCTTTATGCTGTTTGGGATAGTCACTGTTTCTAGACCTTTCCAATGGGCAAATCTAGGAAGTACACAAAGTGGAATAGACCAGCAACCCTCCAGAGAAATACACTCAAGATTTGAATTTTATTTTATTTATTTATTTGAGGGAGGGGAGAAAGAGAGAATGGGCATGCCAGGGCCTCTAGCCACTGCAAACCAACTCTAGACACATGCACCACCTTGTGCATCTGGCTTGACATGGGCACTGGGGAATCGAACTCTGGTCATTAGGATTTGCAGGTAAGCACCTTAACCACTAAGCCATCTCGGGCTCAGAGCGTGTGAGGACCGCGGCCGGCCCGGCGGCGGGAGGCGAGGCGAGGCCACGCCACCTGCGGGGAAGACCCCGAGCCGAGGCGGGAAGATGGCTGCAGACAAGCCCGCAGGTGAGACGCTTCGCCCGCGCCCCGGGCTCCGGAGCGGCGGGTAGGATACCCCGGGGCGGGTACGGCGGGGAGACGCGAGGGCCGCTTGACTGTGGACGTCACTTCTCTCCTCCACCCCTACCTTAGCTGTCTCTAATGGGAGGGGGGGGGTCTCTGGTCCCCAAGCCCAAGAGTTTGCCTTTTTCTCATTTACTGATCTATTTATTTTATTTATTTATTTTTGCTCAAGCTGACCTGGAGCTCACGATTGTAGTCTCAGGGTGGCCTCGAACTCACGGCGATCCTCCTGCCTCTGCCTCCCGAGGGCTGGGATGAAAGGCGTGCGCCACCACGCCCGGCTTTCCAATAGTTTTTTAAAGTGCATTGTGCCTGCTCTCCCAAAGAACTCCAGCCTAGGCGGCTGAAACCCATCTTCCCGCTTCACAGACCCTTCGACTTTGCCCGGTGTGTGTGTTGGGGGGGGCGGGGAAGCAGATGAAGGGAAGGTCGTTCCCACGCACACAAGTTCAACCCCCTCCCCGACCTCCTTCCCCAGCTTCGGCCTGAGCTCTTTACAGCGTTGCATTGTGAAAGGAACTGTCAAAACTAAATAGGTATGAAATTTCAGTCTTTTGTTTTGCTTTTTTAAAAAAATATATATATGTATATATATTTTTTTAATTTTTTATTTATTTATTTGAGAGCGACAGACACAGAAAGACAGGTAGAGGGAGGGAGAGAGAATGGGCGCTCCAGGGCTTCCAGCCTCTGCAAACGAACTCCAGACGCGTGCGCCCCCTTGTGCATCTGGCTAACGTGGGACCTGGGGAACCGAGCCTTAGGCTTCACAGGCAAGCGCTTAACCGCTAAGCCATCTCTCCAGCCCTAAAAATATTTTTTTAAACTTATTTACAAAAGAGAGAGGGAGCATGGGCACGACAGGGGTCTGCAGCTTCTGCAACCAAACTCCAGATGCATGTGCCACCTGTGCATCTGGCTTATGTGGGTGCCGGGGAAATCTAACCTGGGTCCTTTGGTTTTGCAGGCAAGAGCGCCTTAACCGCTAAGTCATCCCTCCAGCCCCTTTTTTTCTTTTTTTAAAGCAGGGTCTTTGCTCTAGCCCAGGCTGGCCTGTAACTCACTCTGTAGTCTCAGGCTAGCCTGGAACTCACAGCTATCCTCTTACCTCAGCCTCCTTGTGGGCTGGGATTCAAGGAGTGGGCCACCATACTTGGCAAGTTTCAGTAATTCTTACTTTATTATTATTATTATTTATTTGGCAGAGTAGGAGGTGGGGAGAGAGAGCATGGGCGCGTCAGGGCTTCTAGCCAGATGTGTGCACCCTCTTGTGCATCTGTCTAACTTGGGTCCTGGGGATTAGAACCTGGGTCCTTTGGCTTTGCAGGCAAACGCCCTAACCGTTAAGCCATCCTTCTAGCCCTAATTCTCTTACTCTTGTTCTCAGATGTCTTCTGGTCAGTTACCTGCTTTTTCTCTAGCTCTTCAGGATGAATGACTTAGTCACCATAATTTTCTCTGTGGATTAATTGCCCATTCCTACAATTTTCCCCATTAGGGAATATGTTTTTTTTTTCCAAGTCTACTTTTTTGTAAGGTCTGGCATGTTTCCTGCAAGAAAGTAATATTTTTCAGTGGCATTCAAGTTTTAGTGCAAGGAACTTAATTGACAGGACTTCTTCAGTAAAATTTAATTATAATAATAAAAAGACCTCAGTGCACTGGGCATTTAAAGTGAGTCCTGATCTCAACAACTGAAAAATAAACTTCAATTTGAAGTTAAAAGCTAGTTTTAATTCAGGTGCACATAAATAAAACCTTGACTTTCTTCATGGGCTGGAGAGAGTACTCAGTGGTGAAAGGCGCTTGCTTGCAAAGCCTGCTGGCATGGGTTCAAGTTCCCAGCACGCATGTAAAATCCATATGAAAAGTGTCATACTAATGTTTCAGTATATTCTCACAGCAACCTCTTTTGGTAGCCGTGTGTGTGTGTATATGTGTGTTTGTGTGTGTGTATGTGTACATGGATATGTGTGTATACCACAGCCCTGATGTGGAGGTCAGAGGGCAACATTGCAACTTTGGTCCTCAATTTCCACCTTTAGAGCTTCAAGATTCTCCTGATTCTGCCTCTCATTGCCATTGCAGGCGCAGGCGCCACTGTGTCCGGCTTTACAGGGGTTCTGTGGATCTGAACTCTAGTGGTTAGGCTCGTGCAGCAAGTACTGTCAGTCACTGAGTCATCGGCCCGGCTTCACAGCCATTATTTTAGATAGCAGAAGGAGACAGACTCTACTCTAATGGAACTTATGATGTATGAATATTAAGCATGCAAACAGAATAATAGTAAAAAGTATGATTTCAGGTTGTGACAAATACCCTGAAGGAAAGACGAATTTTGGTGGTTTAGGCATTGCTTGGATAGATGGCACAGCAGTTAAGGTGTTTGCCTGCAGTGACTGAAGTCCTGGGTTTGATTCCCCAACACCCATGTAAAGCCAGGTGTACACGGTGGTACATGTGTCTGGAGTTCATTTGTAATGGCTGGAGGCCCTGGCATGCTCGTTCTCTATATGCCTCCTTCTCTCTCTCTCAAAAAAAAAAAAAAAAAAAAAAAATATATATATATATATATATATATATATTGGGCTGGAGAGATGGCTTAGCAGTTAAGCGCTTGCCTGTCAAGACTAAGGACCCTGGTTCTAGGCTCGATTCCCCAGGACCCACATTAGCCAGATGCACAAGTGGGCACACGTGTCTGGAGTTCGTTTGCAGTGGTTGGAGGTCCTGGTGCGCCCATTTTCTCCTTCTCTCTCTCTCTCTCTCTCTCTCTCTCTCTCTCTCTCTGTGTGTGTGTGTGTGTGTGTGTGTGTGTCGCTCTCAAATAAATAAATAAAAAATAATAAAAATATTTATCTAATTTTAAAAGAGGGGGTGGAGAGATGGCTTAGTGGTTAAGGCATTTGCCTGCAAAGCCAAAGAATCCCAGTTCAATTCTCCAGGACCCACGTAAGCTAGATGCACAAGGGTGCGTGTTCATCTGGAGTTCATCTGCAGTAGCTGGAGGCCCTGATGTGCCCACTCTGTCTATCTCTTTCTGTTTCTCAAATAAATAAATAAAATGCTTAAAACAAAACCAAACAGAATTTATAGAGCTGGACATGGTGGTGGCACATGCCTTTAATCCCAGTACTAGAGAGACAGAGAGAGGATGATCAGTGTGAGTTTGAGGGCACCCTGAGATTACATAGTGAATTCCAGGTCAGCCTAGGCTTGCGTGAGGCCCTACTTTGAAAAGCGTGTGCATGTGCACACACATACCCAGTTTGTGTGTGGGAAGGTTGGTCCTCAAATTGGTTGTGTTAAGAGCGCAAGAATGTAGCTTCATGACAAGACGTGCTGACAGGACCCGTGAGAGAGGGAGCCTGGTGACGGGGTGACTGGGTTAATGCAGTTGTCTTTAGAAGGAATTAACTTTTTTCTCATGGCTGTTTCCACAAGAGCAAGCCTTAGTCAGGGTGTGGTGGCCCACACCTGTAATGCCAGCACTTGGGAGGTGAAGGCAGGAAGATCAGAAGAATCAGCTGGAGCCTTGAACTTGACCCTATCTCAAAAAAGTGTGGGGTAGCCGGGCGTGATGGTGTATGTCATTAATCCCAGCACTTGGGAGGCAGAGGTAGAAGGATCACTGTGAGTTCGAGGCTACCCTGAGACTACATAGTGGAATGCAGGTCAGCCTGAGCCAGAGTGAGACCTTATCTCGGAAAAAAAAAAAAATGTGTGTGGAGGGGAGTCCTGACCCTTGTCTGCTCTTTGACTTCCTTCCTATCTTACAGTGTGATCACTCCCTCACACAGATATTCCTGCTATGATACCATGTAGCAAAGCCAGATATTTGTCTCAACTTGGCTTAATTTAGTAGGTTGTATGTATTTAATTTTTTAAATTAAAAAAATTTTAAATTATTTATTTGACAGAGAGACAGGGGGAAAGAGAGAAAGAGAGCAGGAGAGAATGGGCACACCAGGACTGCTAGCAAAACAACTCCAGATGCATGTGCCACGTTGTGCATCTGGCTTACGTAGGTCCTGGAGAATCGAACCTGGGTCTTTTTGCTTTGCGGTTAAGCCATCTCCCCAGCCCTAATTTCTTTAAATTTTCAAGTCTAGTGGAGTCCCCCTCCCCCCCCAAGTGTAGGGTCTTACTGTAGCTCAGGCTGATCTGAAATTCACTATGTAGACTCAGGCTGGCCTTGAACTCACAGTCCTATCTCTGCCTCCTGAGTGCTGGCGTTAAAGGTGTGCACTGCCCATGCCTAGCAAGTATACTTTTTTTTTTTTTGTTTTTTGAAGGGAGGAGGCGAGGAGAAAATAGGCGCGCCAGGGCCTTAGCCACTGTGAGTGATCTCCAGATGCATGTGCCCCCTTGTGCACGTGTGCAGCTTGGCACACTGCATTGGCCACATGGGTCCCAAAGATTCGAACATGAGTTCTTAGGCTTTGCAGTCAACGCCTTAACAGCTAAGCCATCTCTCCAGCCCTGCTTTTTTTTTTTTTAATATATATTTTATTTATTTATCTATTTGAGAGACAGAAAGAATGGGTGTGTTAGGGCCTCTAGCTACTGTAAATGAGCTCCAGATGTATGTGCCATGTTGTGCGTCTGGCTTATGTGGGTACTAAGGAATCCAACTTGGGTCTTTAGGCTTCACAGGCAGTGCCTTAACTGCTAAGCCATTCAAAATTTTTTTTGTTCATTTATTTATTTATTTGGGAACAACAGGCAGAGAGAGAAAGAGGCAGAGAGAGAGAGAGAGAGAGAATGGGCGCACCCAGGTCTCCAGCCACTGTAAACGAACTCCAGATGCATGTGCCCCCTTGTGCATCTGGCTAATGTGGGTCCTGGGGAGTCAAGCCTTGAACTGGGGTCTTTAGGCTTCACAGGCAAGAGCTTAACCGCTAAGCCATCTCTCCAGCCTTGTTTGTTTGTTTCTTGAGGTAGGGTCTCACTCTAGCCCAGGCTGACCTGGAATTCACTATGTAGTCTCAGGGTGGCTTTCAACTCACAGTGATCCTCCTACCTCTACCGCCCAAGTGCTGGGATTAAAGGCATGCGCCACCACGCCTGGCTTGAGACACCTCTTTAAAAAAAAAACAAAAAACTTGGGAGCTGGAGAGATTGCTTAGCAGTTAAGGCACTTGCCTACAGAGCCTAATGACCTGAGTTCTGTTCTCCAGTATCTGTGTAAAGCAAGATGCATAAAGTGGCACATGTGTATGGAGTTCATTTGCAGTGGCACAACAACAACAACAACAAAAAACCTTAAAAGCTAGGCATGGTGACATGCACCTTTAATCCCAGCACTTGAGAGGCAGAAATAGGATCACCATGAGTTTGAGGCTACTCTGGGAGACTACATGGTGAATTCCAGGTCAGCCTGGACTAGAATGACCTTAAAAAGTCACAGGAAAAAAAAAGACACCTTAAATTGGGCTGGAGAGATGGCTTAGTGGTTAAGGTGCTTGCCTGCAAAGCCTAAAGACTCAGGTTCAATTCTCCAGGTCCCACATAAGTCAGATGCAGATGCATATGGTGGCACGTGCATCTGGAGTTTGTCTGTAGTGGCTAGGGGCCCTGGTGTGCCCATTCTCTCCCTGCACCCCATCTCTAATAATTAAAAAAAAAACTTGCAGTCAGGTTCACATTGCTGGCAGAAAACACCCAACCAACAGCAGCTTGTGGGGGGAGAAAAAGGGTTTATTTTGGCTTACTGACTCGAGGGGAAGCTCCATGATGGCATGAGCAGAAGGTGGATATATCATCTCCTCGCCAACATCAGGTAGACAACAGCAATGTGCCAATCACTGGCAAGAGTAAGCTGGCTATAACTCTCATAAGCCCGCCCCCAAATACCTCCAGGTGGCTTTAATTCCCAAATTGCCATCAGCTGGCATCCTAGCATTTCAGCCCACCTAAATTTATGGTGAACACCTGAATCAAACCACAAAAATGTAAATTAAATTCAAGCATGTAAGTACGTATGGGCACACTAGGGTTTCTTGCTGCTGTGAATGAACACTGGATAAATGTGCTACTTTGGAATGTCTGGTTTTACATGGGTACTGGGAATCAAACCCAGGTGGTCAAGTCTTTGTAAGCAAGTACCTTTAACCACTCAGCCATCTCTCCAGCCTAAAATGTTTGTTTTTAAACCTCAGTTTTGCCATGTGTAGAATGAGTGATAATAGTGTCTAATTCATGGGACTGGTAAAGGATTTAAGGAGACAATCTTTGGTTCTGATTTTTTTTTAACGCCAGCTAATAACACTTTAGGGTAGTGGTAGGAGAGGCATGTTGCTGGGCATGTTGGCACTTACCTTTAATCCCAGAATTAGGGAGGCAGAGGTAGGAGGATCACCGTGAGTTTGAATCTACCCTGAGACTACATAGGTAAGACAGCCTGAGCCAGAGTGAGACCCTACTTTGAAAAATCCAAAAATAAAATAAAGTAATAAGAAGAGACATATTGAAATTGGCAGACTTTAGTGACTGGTTGGGCATCGTAGATAAGCAGAAAGCCTCGCTTCTTGGGACAGGATCTGCCAACTCCTAAGCAGAGAGGAGTCTCAGAGGGCCAGGGTGTCAGCCAAAGACAGGGTGAAAGAAGCAGTGGCGGCTTCATGGGTTGTGTCCACACATAACGAAGCACAGTAGTGCAAAGCTGATACATTTCTTTCTTTGTTGAGCTAAGACCTTGCTGTGTAGCCTAGATTGCTTTTGAGTTCCCAGTTCTCATCTCAGCCTATCAAGGCATTCATATCAGGAGTCTGTATGTGAGAGAGAGAAAGAGAGAGAGAGAGCTCTCAAGACAACACAGGAGGCCAGCCTGGCGTGATGGTGCATGCCTGTAATCTCAGTGCTGGGAAGGCGAAGGCAGAAGGATTGCCCACAGCTTGTGGTCTTCCTGCATGACATAGTGAGTTCCAGACTGTGTCTCCAAAAAAGAGGAAGGCTTGCTGACCTCAAACTGCTGTATACCTGAGTCTGGTCTTAAATTCCCGGTCTTCCTACCTTTGCCTCCAGGTGCTGGGATTATGGGCCTGGGTCACCACACCCAGACACCATGAGAACAAGCTTCACCCAGGACATTGGAGACTGCAGTATTGCTGTTTAAGAATAGTCTGCAGGTATGCTGGCACACGCCTTTAATCCCAGCACTTGGGAGGCAGAGCAGGATCACTGTGAGTTCGAGGCCACCCTAAGACTACATACTTAGTGAATTCCAATTTAGCCTGGGTTAGAGTGAAACCCTACCTCGAGAAACCAAAATTTAACAAAAAACATCTGTTTACGGGCTGGAGAGTTGACTTAACGGTTAAGGCGTTTGCCTGTGATGCCAAAGGACCCAGGTTTGATTCCCCATGACCCACATACGCCAGATGCATGAGGTGGTGCATGTGTCTGGAGTTGGTTTACAGTGGCTGAAGGGCTGAAGGCCCTGGCACACCCAGTGTCTCTGTTTCTCAAATAAAATAAAAGAATAATCTGTTTATCCTGGGGGTGGGAAGATGGCTTAGCAGTCAAAGACACGTTCTTGCAAAGCCTGTAGACTGGGTTCAGTTCCCAAGACACCCGTGTAAGCCAGATGCAACAAGTGGTCAAGTGTCTGGTGTTAGTTTGCAGTGACAAGACACGTTGGTGTGTCCACACACATGGGGACGGGGGGAGGGGGGCAAGAGTGGTGCCTTTGGGCTCTGAGGAGTGTGTCCTGTTTCTCTAGCTCTTGTCCAGCTGTAAGAGAAGGGCATGTGGTTTAGGGACTCTGAACTGTAGAACATAGCTCCTCTGGTCATGGGTTGTTTCTCTGCATTTTATATGTGGGGTTTGGAGAGGTCAGGTTTCTTGTTTAGGTGACAATTATGTGCGAGATGCACTAATGTCAGCTGTCTGCTGACTACTGAGTGAGAAGTGGAGGCAGGAGGATCAGAACTTAAATCATCCTTGGGCACATAGAAAGTTTGGCTAGCCTGGGCTACCTTTGAGGTGGGGTCTCTCTGTAGCCCAAGCTGAACTGAAATTCACTCTGTAGTTCCAGGCTGGCCTTAAACTCAGAGATCCTCCTGCCTCAGTCTTCCCAGTGATGGCATTTAAAGTGTGTGTTCCAGTGTGTGCCATCAGTCCGGGCTCTCGTTGCTTTTGTTTTGGAAAGTCTTAACCTTGCACATCACTGGGGCTGTATTTTGACAGCAAGGCTTGTAGCCCTCCTCCAATCAGATTCGAATCGCTAGCATTCTGTACTGGAATATGTTTGTGCCTTCAGTTAACTGACTTTTTCAGCTTTGAAAAGGCAGTGCACTTCTTTTTCTGCTTTGTTGAAATCTAAAAGCATCTGTTTGGTTAGAAATGAAGTCTTTTGGCTTAAAGAGTGTCAAGGATTGTGGGTCAAAGAGCTCTGTACGCCTCTGTCAGCCATGTCCATTGGGCCAGAGTAGCAGGAGAGCCAAGTTTAAGTATGAACTTTCAATTGGCAACGGAGACTACTTTTGGATCAATAAGGACACATTGTGGAATTATGTGCAGACTCTATCTGGTAAGAAGTCAGCAGTTACAAATAACGAGTGTTTTTAAACTTTTAAAAACCTTAGAGAAGTAAATTCCAAATCCTTCCAAAAAGTTTGGCAACTGTACAGATATCCAATAAAGAAAGTAAAAATAGTAATCTTTCTAGGTGTGGTGTCCTGTGCTTTTAATCCCAGTGCTCAGGAAGCAGAGGTAGGATCGCCATGAGTTTGAGGCCAGCCTGAGACTACATAGTAAATTTCAGATCAGCCTGGCCTAGAGCAAGACACTAGCTCGAAAAACAAAAAGAAAAAAGAAAAATTGAAATTAGGCTGGAGAGAGGGCTGAGCAGTTAAGGTGCTTGCCTGCAAAGCCAAATGATCCAGGTTTGATTCTCCAGGACCCATGTAAACCAGATGCACAAGGGGGCACATGTGTCTGGAGTTCGTTTTCAATGACCAAAGGCCCTGGCACTCCCATTCTCATTTTCTCTCTTTCTCTAATAAGTAAAAATTTTTAAAAAATTGAAATTGCCATCCTTAAGTACAAGTATGTGGGTAAAATAATGGTGGCTGGTATGGAAGTGGTTCTTGTTGAGCTCTGTTCTCCAAAGTATATGTAGAAATGGAAGCTTCAGAACCCAGCTTTTTTTTTTAAAAAAAAAATACTTTTTTTTGCTCATTTTTTATTTATTTATTTGAGAGTGACAGACATAGAGAGAAAGACAGATAGAGGGAGAGAGAGAGAATGGGCGCGCCAGGGCTTCCAGCCTCTGCAAACGAACTCCAGACGCGTGCGCCCCCTTGTGCATCTGGCTAACGTGGGACCTGGGGAACCGAGCCTCGAACCGGGGTCCTTAGGCTTCACAGGCAAGCGCTTAACTGCTAAGCCATCTCTCCAGCCCAGAACCCAGCTTTTTTGTGCCGGGCATGGTGGGCACGCCTTTAATCCCAGCACTCAGGAGGAAGAGGTGGGAGAATTGCTGTGAGTTTGAGGCCAACCTGAGACTACATAATGAATTCCAGGTCAGCCTGGGCCAGAGTGAGACCCTAACTTGAAAAACAAAACCAAAGAATCCATCTTTTTTTTTTTTTTTTTAAATGTGGGAGTTGGCTTTGTTTCTGGGGAATTTTAGACTTTTCTGTTTGACACTGAGTATCTTCTGCCTTATTTCCCTGAGACACAGGTCTCTCACTGAATCTGGGCCTTGCTATTTGTCCCCCCCCCAAGGTAGGGTCTCACTCTAGCTCAGTTTGACCTAGAATTCACTCTGTAATTAGTCTCAGTGTGGCCTCGAACTCACAGCGATCCTCCTACCTCTGCCTCCCAAGTGCTGGGATTAAAGGGGTGCGCCACCACGCCCAGCTTGGGCCTTGCTGTTTTTCAGTTAGACTGACTGGCCAGGGGGCCCAGCATTTCTTCTCTCTGCCCCCTCCTGCTGGATACTGGGGCTATAGCATGTACCCCTGCTTTTCACAAGGGTACTGGGGAATTGAAGTCCACATGCTTGTGCAGCTTGTGCTCTTAGCTGCTGAGCCATCTCCCCAGCCCTGTGGCCTGAGGAGGTTGGTTGGTTTAAAGTACGTCACATATTTGCATGTCATCCTTGCACAGGGCCCGGCAAGTCTCTGCTGCTCCTATGTTAGTATATGTACTGTATGTGGTGTGGTGGTGTATGTGCCCCATCACCCTCCTTGCCGTTCTTTTTTTCTTTCTTTTAAAAAATATGTACAAGCAGAGAGGTACAGAGAGAGAGAGAGAAACAGTAAGAGCATAAGTATGGGCCTACCAGGGCCTCTATCCACTGCAAACAAGCCACAGATAATATGTGCCACTTTGTGCATCTGGCCTTATGTGGGTACTGGGGAGTTGAACCGGGTCGTTGGGCTTTGCAGGCAGGTGCCTGAACCACTAAGCCAGCTCTCCATTCCTTTTTTTCTAAGAAGAGCTTCGCTTTGTAGCCCAGGCCTACAAACTCCATTCCTCCTGTCTTCACCTCCCGAGCCCTCAGTGCTGGAATTCCAAGTGCATGCTGCTGTGCATTTCATTCTTACCCCTCTGCTGAGGAAAAACTTGCATGGGGATAACGTAGTACTTAAATGAGACTACGGGCGTGCACTTCCACACCTGGCTCAGTAACTTGTGTGGGATGGGTTCATGTGCACTCATTAGTGTGGAGGCTAGAGGACAGCCTTGAGTGTCATTCTGCAAGAACACCAGCCCTTTGTTTACTTATTTATTTACTTACGGATTTTTTCTGTGTTTTCTTTTTTTTTTTTTTTTTTTTTGATGTAGGGTCTCCCCGTAGCTCAGGCTGACCTGGAATTCACTATCTAGTCTCAGGGTGGCCTTGAACTCACAGCGATCCTCCTACCTCTGCCTCCCGAATGCTGGGATTAAGGGCATGCACCACTATGGCCAGCTCAGTCCCTTATTTTTAAGTATATTTTAACTCTTTATTGACAGCCTCCACGCATACAGACAGTATGCCATAATTCTAATCCCTTGCCACCGCCCTCCTTTTCCTCCCTCCTGAATCATCTCTCTGCTGAACCTCTTCTTTCTAACTAGCCTCTCTTCTATTTTAGTATCATCATTTTTTTTCCTTCCCATCATGCGTTTTGTGTAGGAAGTCAGCCACTGTGACAGGGTCATGAATGCTACCACCACTGTGTGTCTGGAAGACTGCATTGTAAAGCACTCCTCCCCTTCCTTTGGTTCTTCTATTCCTTCCACCACCTCGTCCCCAGCGGTCCCTGAGTCTGGGAGGGTATGATAGAAATGTCTCACTTAATGCTGAACTAAGTCACTTCTTAGCACTTTGGAGTTTTGAGTCTCCCTAGTGGTCACCACCGTCTGAAAAGAGATACATGGGCCAGGGGTGGTGGCACACACCTTCAATCCCAGCACTCAAAAGGCAGAAGTAGGATCACCATGAGTTTGAGACCACCGTGAGACTATGGAATGAATTCCACGTCAGCCTGGGCTAGAGTAAGACTCTATCACGAAAAGCCAAAAAAAGAAAAGGAGAGCGAGACATAAACATAAGTATTTAGGGGGAATTTTGGTGGGTACATTAGATCCATTTAGCTAGACAACAATAGTTTTGTCCCCCTATTTTGACGCAGGGTCTCTCATTGCCGTGGAGTTGGCCAAGTAGGCTTGACTGGCTGGCCAGAGATCTGCCTGCTCTGCCCCTTCAGTACTGGAATTACAAGTGCATGCCATCAAATCCAGCTTTTCACACGGGTTCTAGGGCTTAGACTCAGGTCCGTATGCTTCCAAGGAAAGCACATTACCAATTGAACTACATTGTTAGCACCACCTCCCGTTGTCAGGCCTCATATTTTTTCAAGTATACCCATGTGTAGGGTGTGTGTGTGAGAGAGAGAGAGAACATATATGTGAGGTTTGGCACGTTATCTTCTTTGATTGTTCTCTGCTCTTTCGCTGAGGCAGGGTCTCTCACTGAACCCAGAGCTTACCAATTCAGTTAGTCTAACTAGCCAGTTTGCCTTAGGGACCCTTGTCTCTGCCTCCAGAGTTGCAAGGATTATGGACAGGCCACCATGCCCACGTGGCATTTACATGGGTGCTCCTCACAGTTATGGAGCAGGCACTCTGTACTTTTCAACACCTTGGAGTTGTGCCCAGCAGGTAGCTTGTCACTTACTTCCCATGGCTGAGGAAAACAGCTCCCAGGAGAGACTAGCAGCCTGAGGAGCTAGTGTTGCAAGACTCCAGACTCAGCAGCTGGGGCGCGGCTCAGTGCCAGAGCACAGGTCCCCGATTCTTGCTCCATCTTGGACCACGACAAAAGATGGGAAAGCTCATTGTACGGCTTTGGGGTTCTAAAGAACTGTAACCTTGTGTGCTTGCAGATCAGGGGGCAGAGAAGCATGAAGGGGCAGGCCAGTCCCCTGGGATCTCTGACCAGGAGAAGGAGCTGTCCACCAGCGCTTTCCAGGCGTTCACGGTAAGAAACAGCTTCTCCTCATCTGCTCGAATGAAGACTGTCAAGTAGGAACCACTCAAAGGGAATTTTACACTAATACATTGTATTCTGTAGTGATTCAGCAATTAAGTTTACAGAGTAGTAGCTCTCATCTTAAAATTAAAAAACAGCCCGGCATGGTGGCACACCTCTTTAATCCCAGCACTTGGGAGGCCGAGGTAGGAGAGTCACCGTGAGTTCAAAGCCACCCTGAGACTATATAGTGACTTCCAGGTCAGCCTGGGCTAGAACGAGGCCCTACCTCAAAATAAATAAAAAATAAAAACATTTGATCCGGGCATGGTGGTGCACACCTTAATCCCAGCACTCAGGAGGCAGAAGTAGGACAATTGTTGTGAGTTCAAGGCCACCCCGAGACTACAGAGTGAATTCTAGCTTAGCGTGGCCTAGAATGAAGCCATACCTTGAAAAACCAAAAACACGAAACAAAACAAAATAACAAGAAAACTTGAGCTTAAATATGGTGAAAGGACTGGAAGTGCCGTCCTCAAGTGTTTGTTCTCGTAAGCATGTTCTAACTCTCACATTGCTGTTTTCTGGAGTGTTTTAAACTTAGATTTGTGAACATGTGGGTTTGTTTCTTTTTCATGACCTTGTTCAGCTCTGTGTCCAAACAAATGTTTGTTGTCAGAATTTCATCTTTTCTGACATCAAACAAACAATAAATAACTTTGAGCTGAGTGCACGCCTTTAATCCCAGCACTCGGGAGGCAGAGGTAGGAGGATTGCCAAGAGTTCGATGCCATCCTGAAACTACATAGTGAATTCCAGGTCAGCCTGAGCTAGAGTGAGACCCTACCTTGGAAAATCAAAAAGAAAAAGATTTTCAGACCATATATATGCAGAATTGATGTACATTCAAAATATATTTACTAGGAACTGAAACAGTAATTATATTTCTTTCCTGGCTAACCTCTGCCTCTTTCACCTGCCAGCAATATGTGCACATAAATGCCAGTATATTTATTATTTCTACATATGTGTGTTATCTGCTAATGTGAGAGCTTGAGTGTTAGAAAGTAAGTATTCCTGATGTTTTACTGACATGAGTATCATTTTAGTACCTTCACTTAGAATATTACAGGAATTCTATCTTTTAAAGAAATTTTACATTTAAAAATGAGTAAAATATATTCGAAATGATGTTTCATTCTTAAAGCTGACATGTAATTTGTATGTCTATGTGTATGTATTTATTTTGTTTTTTAGTCTGGAAATTATGATGCCTGTCTGCAACACCTTGCCTGTCTCCAAGATATAAACAAAGATGATTATAAAATCATTTTGAATACAGCAGTAGCTGAGTTTTTCAAAAGTAATCAAACAACAACAGATAATTTGAGACAAACACTTAACCAGCTGAAGAATCAGGTGATAAATGAATTTAGCTATAAAAATTGTTCTGTTAATTTGTGGGATATAAATAGTTAAGGAAAGCAAATGTGATTTCTTGTATGATATTGATGGTGGAATTTCAAATATATTTGAAACACTTGTTGATATTTTGTTTGTATAAAATTATTCTAGGAAAGCTGGGCATGGGTGGCACACCCCTTTAATCCCATCTCTCAGGAGATGCATTTATGATCGCCACGAGTTCAGGCCTACCCTGAGACTACATAGTGAATCCCAGGTTAGCCTGGGCTAGAGTGAAACCTTACTTTGAAGAAAAAAACAAACAAAAAACTCTAGGAAACAAAAGATGTATATGTGTTTCCTTTGGGGTCTTTGACCTGAACAGAATAATCTACCAAATAAGAATGTACTCCATTTGTTTATTTATTATTTATTTGTGAGAGAGAAAGAAGCAGAGAGGGGAAGGGGAGAGTGGGTGCGCCAGGGCCTCCAGCCACTGCAAACGAATTCCAGATACATGTGTCCCCTTGTGCATCTGGCTTATGTAGGTCCTGGAGAATTGAATCAGGATCCTTTGGCTTTGCAGGCAGATGTCTTAACTGCTAAGCCATCTCTCCAACCCTCAAATTAATCTTTCTGTCCCCCCTTTTGCAAAATTCCCTGAGCCTTGGTGCGTGTGTTTTCTTTTTAATACTTTGTTTTTACTTATTTATTTATTTGACAGAGAAAGAGGGAGGGAGGGAGGGAGAGAGAGAGAGAGAGAGAGAGAAAATGGTTGTGCCAGGGACTGCAGCCAGTACAAATGAACTCCAGACATGTGTGCCCCCTTGTGCATCTGGCTAACGTGGGCCCTGGGGAATCACACCTGGGTCCTTTGGCTTTGCAGGCAAATGCCTTAACTGCTAAGCCATCTCTCCAGCCCTTGTTGGGGGTGTTTTAAGTCTCCCTCAGTGGTGAGCTCTTAGGAGCCTCTGGATCTCTGCTTTGGTAGGTGTTTGGTATGTGTGTCTCAGTGTGTGTCTCCTTCACCCTGGTGCTGATTGTCAGGCTCACCTTGGAAGCAGCACTCTTCCTCTTCCTTGTCTCTCCAATTCCTCTTGGTTTCACCTGGGCCTTGGCTGAAATGCGAGGGGTGGCTTATCCCCTCAGGTATTGCTACCTTTCCATGTGCACCCTTTGGCAAAGGGTATCCGGGAGTTGGGGGCCCAGGGGCTGGTCAGTCAGGAAGCCAGAACAAAAGGCCCGCTTCTGCAGCATGCACGCAGGGTCCAGGCCGCCCCAAGCCAGCAGCAGGGGTCCCGGGGACGCAGAACTCTCATGTTTGTTACTTTGAGAGAGTCTGAAGCTATAGCTAGGCTTGCCTGGAGCTCACTCTGTAGCCTAGGATGACCTTGAACCTGGGACGATCCTCCTGCCTCAGCTTCCCAAGTGGTAAGCTTATAAGGGTGTGCCACGTGCCCGGCTGAATGCACTTTTGCTCTTTATTCATAACTTACTGCGGTTAGAGCACATTCCCCGCTGATTGCTTTATAGGTCCATTCAGCTGTGGAAGAAATGGACGGCCTGGATGATGTGGAGAACAGCATGCTGTATTACAATCAAGCAGTCATCCTGTGCCACCTGCGGCAGTACACGGAGGCCATATCTGTTGGGGAAAAGCTTTATCAGTTCATAGAACCTTTTGGTATGTTATCTTTCCAGTTAAAATCCTCCTTATCTTTTCACACTTGCAGAATTGTCTCAGACTTTTACCTAAGTAACTTAGACCAGAAGTACATGTCGTCACTTAAAGAAACAGCTAGGTTAGCTTTTTTTGGGGGGTGGGGTTCGAGGTAGGGTCTCATTCTACTACAGGCTGACCCTGAGTGCAGAGATCAAAGGTGTGCACCATGCCCAGCTCTGTTTGTTTGAGGTAGGGTTTTGCTGTAGCCAGGCTGGCTTTATACTCACAGCAATCCTCCTGTCTGTAGTCTTGGGACTAATGGTGTGCAGTCCTAGCATAGCTGGTCTGGAACTGTGTCTGCTACTATTGCTGAGCTCATTAGGAGTGGGGGGCAGAGGAGCCCGTGGGAAAGGACAGCAGCTGAGGAAAAGCTGGCTCAGAACGGGGGTGGTGGCATCAAGAGCAGTGATGCTTTCCAGCCTTCAAGAGTCACAGTTCCATTCAGCTACATTCAGAGCATTAACGAGATTCCTCCCTTCAACACCTGTTCACTGGTGTGGCTGCCATATGGCAGGTGCTGGAGGGTGTGGTGACATCCTTGGCACTTTGAGAGGCGGAAACGTAGAGTCCCTTTGCTGACAGTTGGTTGAACAGCTGGTGACGGGCTCCAGGGAGCCGTGTTGAGGTGGCTCACTCTGGCTCACCCCTCGGCCAGGCTTGCTGTCGCAGGCAGAGAGAGAGGCAGTGCTTGGGTTGTGTACCCAGTGACCTTCCACGTAGCAGAACTCAAAATTGCCTACTGGTGTGTTAGAAAGCATTTCTGGTACTTTGAGACTTCTCTAAACAAATCACAATATTCTGTTAATCTGTATTATGACTGATAGAATATAGAACTCAGTAAGATTTGTTACTTACGGAAGAGAGATGGATTCATTTTTTCCTTTTTTGGGTTTCTCAAGGTAGGGTCTCCCTCCAGCCCACAGTGGCCTGGAACTCATGGTTATCCTCCTACCTGTGCCTCCCTAGGCTGGATTAAAGGCATACACCACCATATCCGGGCTGCTTTAAAAAAAACACATTTATTTATATGAGGTTGGGGGGAGATAGAAAGACAGAAAGAATGGGTGTGACAGGGCCTCTAGGCACTGCAGATGAACTCCAGAGGCATGTGCCACTTTGTACATCTCGTTTACATGGGTATAGGGAGTTGAACTTGGGTCTTTTGGATCCTTAGGCTTTGCAGGCAAGGGCCTTAACAGCTAAGCCACCTCTCCAGCCTCCTACTCCCCAGCTGCTTTTTGAAAATTACTGTTTATTTTTAATTTTTCTACCTCTTAACTGTCTTTTAAATCTTATTTTTAAAATATTTTATTTATTTATTTGAGAGAGAGAGATAGAGAAAGACGCAGAGAGAGAGAGCAAGAGAATGGGCACTTCAGGGCCTCCAGCCACTGCGAATGAACTCCAGATGCATGGGTCACCTTGTGCACCTGGCTTATGGGGGTACTGGGGAATCGAGCCTCGAACTGGGGTCCTTAGGCTTCACAGGCAAGTGCTTAACCACTAAGCCATCTCTCCAGCCCTAAATCTTATTTTTTTAAATATTTTATTTGAGAGAGAGATAGAAAGTGATTATGCCAATGCAAACCAACTCCAGACGCATGTGCCACCTTGTACATCTGACTTGTGTGGGT